>NW_020271284.1:3029474-3256413 GCF_002803265.2 Melanaphis sacchari
TTTTTGTTGTGATATATAAATAAATGGAGTTATATCGACTCAACCGTTTCAAATCAATGCCGCCGGCTATCAATTCTGCCTGATATTTATGTACAATGATTTTGCTGAATATTTGTTAATGTTGGTTATTTAAAATATACTTTTTAATTAACAGTATTATAGGCGTACCCAGTTTACCATAATTTTTTCTTTTTTTTTTAATAAAACTTTTTATAAAACAATTAATTGTCGTTAACAACGAAAAATATAACACAAGTAGACATATTACATTATGGAAAAAAAGCTATTAAATGCAATGTAAGTTAATTTATTTTTTAAAATAGTGGTTTTATATCAGTTTTACATAAATTAATCTATCAATTTTATCATTTAAATAATCATTAAAAATGTTTGTTACATACTATTTTTTAATTTAATTTTTTTTTTTTTATTGTTTAGCTCTATTATTATTATATAAGAATCAATTTGTATCTCTAAATTTAATTCATTGGAAAATAAAAATATGTTTGGATATGCTTGGGTGAATTACAAGTTAAGTTATGAATGAAACGATTCACAACTATTAGTTATTCGTTCTGAAGAAATTGAAGACGATGCCCATATTTTTAGATTAAATTTTAATGTTTCATCGATATAATTATCACATAGATAATCACAAAATTTTTTTAACATCGTATTAAAATCAATATGTAAAAAGTTCAGTGGAGTCAATAATAAGCGGAATCAATGCATAAACAAATTTAGCGGAGCTTATATGTGGTGCAATCGATAGATTTCTTACAGGTAAAAAGGTCATTTCCAATTGATGTAGGTACGCCCAAATAAATACGTGATCTTTTTAAGTGGGATAAAACGTCACAGATCACCGTTTTTCAAAGCGGGATATTTTTGAGTTATTTGGAGACAGTGAAACATATGGTCCCGTTAGGTAAACAGGATGTCTTCCTTACACACCAAGTTAATCATCTAATGTAAGCCTACCTATAAATAGTAAATAAATATACGTAATACGTATGCTTTTCTACTTGGTTCTTGTCTAAATCTCAGAACTTTCATAACTATTTAAATACTTAATGAAAATTAATAATTTAACTTTTAGTAGTTTACTGCATTAACATAAATTAGCTCTTATGATTCACTAATCATCTTTGCAAACTTTTAAGAAACATATAAGCAATAATTTTAGCTTTTGTATTTTATTCACAGTAATCAAAAAAATAGGTGAGCAAGTGGGTGCCGCTCTATTGTTCAGTAGGTATTAAGTGGGTCACTGTAATGTACATATTAAATTTGAATTCAATGATACATCATTGTATAAAAAAAATTATTTTCATCGGAGATGGTCTAAAACAAAAATAATATCACCAAGTATATTTCATGTCATATTTTTTAATAGTGCTATAAAAATTATTTATTTTACTATTTGTAAAAGCAGTAGGTTAGATTAATAAAATTTTTGTTGATAATATTGCATTGGAAAATGGCATTTTGTATAAAATATAATTATATACATAAAAATTCTATATTCCCACAAACAATGTTTTTGAATTTAAAAAAAAAAAATTATAAATATAATTATTCATAGTTTAAATATCGTCCAAATTTGAACTTAAATATCAATAAAAAAATTATGCTTAGATGTTTTTTTAAATTTTTTTTTTTTTTTTTGGTTTCAGTATGAAATACTTATAATTTATAAAGAACTTTGTAATACAAGTTCAAGTCTTAGCTGTAAAAATGTCATATCTTAAACATTTTCAACCGCAAAATAATTTATGAATTTTCATAATTTTGATTTCATGAATATTTGTAATTTAAATGCTTATAAAAAAAAAAAATTATACCTATGTATTTTTATATTTTTATAGGGTAAAAAAAAATTTAAGTGGGACATTTTATTAAATTTTCAAGAATTTGGACCCAGTGAATAATTTTTAATCAACATTTATAAAAATAAAACTAAAACAACTTTCAAACTTCAGATGTCTATAAGAAAATTCTAACAACTCAAAATCTTTCAAAGTTTTATCACGTATAAAAATTGATCAACATCAAGGTTATTCATTTTTTATTTAATCATAACAAAATATCAAAAATCAGAAACCACTCTCAAAATTAAAAATCAAAGAATATTTTCGATTAATCATTGTGTATTTTTTTATTACGTTGTTCATACACAAAATTAAGAAACACAAACACACATATATCATTGTATAATCAATACATTTCATGCCGTTCAGAAACTAAAATAATATGAATTAAAAACTTTGGATTTATTCAACTATATTACAAGTATTTTCTAAAACCAAAGTTCAAAATATTAATCAGGAAAAAAGGTTATTGACAAAATACTATAATTTTACTCATTTATAATAATATTTGATAGATATTTCATAATATTTTATCAAAGTTTGTTATAAAATATTGTATATTATCTAAATTGTTTACACAGTTAAAATATGATGACAAATGGTCAGCCAACAGACTAAACGAATTACAATTTTCTAATGTCGACTGATGCGAGGATATTCGATATGATAGAAATCGTTTGTGTAGAAATGGAGAAATCTATTGCAAAATTAAATGGATAAAATAGGAAAGACGGCTAAATACACTGCTGTAGAGACAAAAATAAAATAATTCATTTTAACTGAAAAAAATATAAGTTGCTGTAAGTAGATAAAGTTATATATATATGTGTGGTGATAACTTTTAAGTAAAAGTAATTAAAAATAAAATATATTTATTAATTTAAATGTTATATCTAACATTATTATATGTAAAAAAAAACTAACAAAAACATATTCTCAAAAAAAAGTAACTCATAATAATAATAATAATAATAATAATATTATCTATGTTAATTTTTAATTTCTGTAAAACTCTGTTTTAAAGTCAAACGAATATCAAAAATCTAAATATCCGCTTAATAAGATAAAATTATTATTATTAAAAACAAGTATTCTTATGCTGAATCAAAAACAATCACTAATCATTTTATAAATCAAAATTATGCTTAAACATAAATTAATAATCTATTCAATATTATTAAACCATATAATTAATTAATTTAATTTTTATATGTACAACTCGACATTAGTTCATTATTTTATCCATAAAATTGAAATATCTCACTAAACTACTATATACTAAACTTAAATTGAAATTTGTTTAATTATAGTTAAAAATTTATAAAAATTTTAATATTTCTACCTATAAGTATTGAAAACTTAAGAAAATATTTCTCTTAAATTTGTTCTAATGAAATTTAAAACAAGTTTATCGTTCAATCGTATATGTACAATTTTTATGAGTGATTCAATTTAGAATTTTGAAGACCTTAGTTATTGATATATTCCATAGTTAATTAAATAAAATTATCTTTTTTATTACTCAATAAAATATTTAAAGTATTTTTTAAACCATTTTTGTTTGATAATATTATTTAGACTTGGTTAGAAACTTTAACATTTAACAATATCGAGTACCTCGTCGACCACTCAACACCTACTATTCCCGCTTTCCTTTTTAAATATTAAAACGTTAAAGACTCAGTTAAGTGCTATTCACAAAATCTAATCCAATAGTACGCTTAATAATGTCTTGATAATAATATTTAAACACATAAAAATCGTAAATCTTTAATATGTAATACAAATTACAGAGTGGTTACTTAGTATATATATTTACCTACATTTTTATTATTAATACTAAAATATATTTTTCATAAAAGCTCATATTTTTATTTGGTCGAATTAAAATTAATTTACTTTAACTACTCTCTCTTTTTTTTCCAATATTATTATTAAAAATGTATTTAATTATTAAATGTGTTGTATAAACATTTAAAAAACATTACAATTATTTTTTGTTTGTATTAACATAGTAAACATTTATAAGAATCGAGGGAGTATAAAGAAAATTGCGCGGAAATTGATTTTTAAATAGTAACGTCTTTGTATCACTCGACAAAAAAGGTATAACAATTTTCTACAATATTTAATGTTGAAAAACAAAAATGATAACTGTAATATAACTTTCACATTTTAACATTACTCCACTGTATAGTTTATATAACGGCTTTTGAAAAAAAATACCCCTTCTTCAGGACATTCATTAAATATAATTGTTTTTACAATGTATTATCTAATTTTAATTTTTAGGGTTTCTCGATAGAAAATAATCAATTACCATTGATAACTTTATACAATTATTATAAGTGACCTTAGATGTAAGGTGTCAAGTCAATGCTCTTAAATAAAAATATACAATACAATTTAATTTTAAAAAAATTATCAAATATTTTTGGTATGAAAAGTAAATTAAATTTATATTAACAAAAAAAAATATTTATTTACAAAGATTTTTATAAAGTGATCTAAAATTAAAGATTTTTATATGTCAATTATAAATTTAGAATAGTATAAAAATAATTTATTTGATTTTAGGCATTACCATTTAAAATATAACATTTTAAACGTTATTATAATTAAATTTAACTAGTTTTTTACTCTTTATTTAAAGGAAAATGATTGATTTAGCCCAATATTATATTATATCTATATAATATTTTAAAATTAAAAAAAAAAAAAAAAAACCTAAACAATTTATCTTTTCATAAATTCTTTTTAAAAAATAATTATTTTTTAATCTGTTATCATATATTTATTTTAAAATAGTATTTATCACCCCTAGTCTCAGAACCTATTTGTGTATACTTAATTACAAATTATATTTAACAATGTATATCTAATGACCAATTCAGGTGAAAATACATTGTATGAATGTACAATAATAACCGTAGAAATATGTATTTTATATTAAAATAATATGTTCTTAAATAAAATACCTACTACTCCTTAATCAAAATTATGTCATATAAAGCAGTAAACTTTTACAACAATATACCTGTATTGTAATCAGTTATGATGTTTTATTAAAATTAAAACTTAACCAATTTTTACCGAGCAATTATTTTTTTTCGTAATTTTAATAAGATGCTATTTAAAACTAATCCTAAAAATATTTCTAATATAATAGTGTGTTCATTAATATATATTATATTTTAGTTAACAGTATTGTAACTTTCTAAATTGCATCACCATTTTTCAACATTTGATTTAAATATGAATATTATAACAATATAATCTTTGTTTTATGATCGAATGCTCAAATTTCTCAATATCTCGTAAGACACTCAACAATTCTACTACAATCGAGCAAGCCCTCAATGAAGACAATACAAAAAATATATGTAACTTCTTTCGCAAAAATGACTTATTTAATAAATTGTAATATATTATTACTATTAACTGTACATACTTAAAATTTAACTGCTATCCAAACTTTTTATTGAAACTAATTAATTAATTAAGGTAGGCTAATTACCATTATTGTTGAAGCCTTTAACTTAAATAAAAAAAAAAATCTTTGTTTTGCTTTATATCAAGACAAAATTTCAATAGTTTTATATCATGCATAGTGTATTTTAACTTTTAATTTTAACTTTTTTTCTAGACATATTAAAAGTTATTGTTAATTATTTCATAATTTTTACTAACTATCTTTGATCTAGTATTATTTACAGTAACAACAATAAATCCTAAACACATTTCACGTCCAAATCCGATCACTGATTTTGTGATTGACTACAGACAGCTTAAGTAGATATAAATTAACGTTTAGATTGTAATTTGAAATACTTATATATATATATAATGTATTATTAGATGAAAGGTAAACGTGAAACTTACTGGCAAATTAACAAATCATACGTGTCATGTTGACAACTTTCAAAATTAAAATTCTTTTTTCAATTTTAAAAAATATGTATTTATTTAACAAAAACGTGGAATAAAAGTATATAAAAATATATTATTAATGGGTATTAACATATTATTAAACTATAAATAACTATTTTAATAAGCCCATGTTTTCTGAAAAGTACATAACGCCCATAATCATACAACATGAATACACAATTCTGCAGTGGTGGCTAAAAGAATGTATAATACTCGTATAGTAAAAATCTTTTACAATTCGATCAATAATTAACTACAATATTGAATTTTTTTTTTTTTTTCAGCTTAACACACAGCGGCGATGTCACTACAGAATGAAATATACGACGACGGTGGTGGCAAAGGTAGCCAGTTAAATTTAACAGCGGGAAATACGTGGGACAATGACTTCATAATGCCCAAACGAGATCCTCTGTACATAGTCGTACCGATGACGATCATGTACTCAGTAATATTTGTGACAGGTGTCATAGGAAACACGATCACTTGCATGGTGATCGCCAAACACAAATACATGCACACAGCCACCAATTACTATTTGTTTAGTTTGGCAATGTCCGATCTCATACTACTGGTATCCGGATTACCGCAGGAAATGTGGTCCATTTGGTCCAGGTAAGTGAAAACGACATAAAAATAAAACAAAGGTACTTTTGAGATAAAATGAGTAAATCTAGTGAGTTTAATGATATTATTAGATTTTCATCTATATGTATAATATCAACGAGAAACTAAATTAAGTACCTACGTTTTTTTTTTAGTGCCACTGTGCAATTATTACAATATAATATTATGACATTTTTAAACTAAGTTTGACGTGATCTACGATAGTAATTAGTAGCTCATCTATCATCATTCATATTATTAATCACCGCTACGTGGCACAAATAGTACGACTAAGTCGACCATGCCCGATAACGATGCATAGCGGGACAGGGATCGAATTGGCAAAGGCCTATCTCACTTGGTTGTGCTGTCGAACCGATACTACCTGCACCGTATGACACCACATACCTTCGAACAAATTATTAATTTTTTTTCGTCCCACTATTTCTTCTCACACATTTGACCACAACTCTAAATTCTAACTCTGTATGAGCCACATCAACATTATACCACTCTGCGACCAAACAGGCCCACCATTATTAAACTGAAATCTCTCGTCAAATTGGCTTGTAGGCAGAAAATCAAACACCAGTCTTCTGGTTAGGTAAAGAATACTATTCATTTAAACTGGTCTGTACAATAATCAAATTGTACATTGGTAGGTACCTACTGGAATTTTAAATTGACTTAATAATATTTCATCTTGTAACTTTCGGCTCGTATATATTGGAATAGTTTATGTAAGGGAGACCAGAGATTAATGTAATATTTTACACATTTTTTTATTTTTAAGAAATTGATATACATATTTTTGATTTTTGATGTCATCATCTGATAAAGGAACATGATAGCTATTCAATTATATTATAATACCTGCTTGAATATCAATCTTAACAATAAATATTTTTAATTTAATTAAAAAAAAAAAATGTTACGATTGTCCCAAACTCTGGGGTTAAATGTTATACATAATATATCTTAATTTCGTTTTTCAATGATATTAATAATATAATTACTTATGATTTATTAAATTAAATATCAAACCTGATAAGTGATAACAATGACATATAGGTAGATATAATCAAACTATACTAGACTCAAATCATCATGATATATAATTATTATCTACCTATTCACCATTAAAAAAATCTTAATTAAAATATAACATGATAAGTAATGTATAATTATTAATTTATTAATATTTAACCTATTAAAAATTTTTTTTTCGTTTTCGAGTCATTTTTTGAACTAAAAAAATGTATATTGAAAATAATATAATCGATTTTCATGGGTAATATTAGATACAATTGACCCTAGTCTATTTGTTACTATTGGCCCCATAGGTACAGAGCTTTTTTAATCAATACAAAAAAAAATTATGAACTTACTTGAGAAGTTAATTTATTATTATATAATCGTAATCTCAAAAGGTTTTACTTGAAGTTGATTTAAATAATAAATTGAACAGCGTACATACGACGGCGTAAAAAAAAAAAAAACAAAAAAAATTCACTTTTGAATTTAAAAATAGATTTTTACTAATTATTTAATTAACAAAATGCGACAAAGCCAAACTGATTACAGGATAAAATCACAAAAGTTGGGGAAAAAATGACGCACATACAACCGATAATTATTGTATAATATCATAAAAGAAAATATTCAACATTTTACAATTGACCCGCATTACGTTTATCCCCGACTTCTCCTACTATTTAATACAAACAAGCAAGTAAAGATGAGGACACTCTGTATAATATATTTACGATTACCTGATAAAAGTTCCCTACAGCTATACACTGCATTATAATACTTTAACTAATCCATCACTAGGTGGTTAACTTTGTATAAAACCACAGAATAAAATTAACCTTAATCTATGAATAAAATGTGATATCATCATTATAATAAAACTATGGTTATCCAGATGGACGACTATGAATTGGTTTCCGGATTGTCTACAGGTAACATACGAATTGGTTCCCGCAAGTTTTCATGATAATACAAACTTGTTAAATTAACTTTTCAAATTATTATGATATATTCAACCAGCAACAATTTCCTTCCCATTTATTCAGACTTAGGACTGTCTAGAATTCAAATAAGTTCGAATAGTTCAAACAATATTTAGAATACCTATGTAACTAGTGGTGTTCGCGCAAGTTATCGGGTGCTATGAAATAGAAATAGATTTTATGGCCCTAATCGCGACTCCTCTTCCTTGGGGTCAATGGCCCCCTACAATATGTTATTTTGAGATCAATTGTCCGATATTATTTTCACTGTTTTATTTTCGCGATTTTGACTTTCGTGATTTTAACTGGCACCCGTTCAAAAATATTCATTTTAAAATACATATTTTGTATATTTAAATGCATATTTTTAATGCATATTTTGTATACTTAAGTGCATATCAGGTGATTTTTTAGAGCTACAAGTCTTCTGCCCTACTGATAAATAATTTTATTCGGGAACCAATTCGAACAGTTGTATACTAGACAGTATTTTTTTCGGGAACACATTTAATTGACCCGGGAATCAACTCTACGTTTGCCATCCAGATGAATATAATCAATTATGACCTGTATAAGTATATTATGATTCTTCGAAAGTAAACTGTAATCCAATTCGTGTTTACAGTATACCAAAAATCCGCAAATATATAATATATATCTGTCTATTTATCATAAACTGTGTAATAAATTGAAGCCTAAAATTCGTCATTAAAGAGATGTATGTTTACAAAATGTATATGAGTACAACAATACGCGTGTTATATATTATACATTCACCTCTTTAATAGCAAATTGTTTTCTACAATACTATTTAGTTAATTGTTAATATATTATATGTCTACAACGGTGTATACGATTCATCGAAAACTAATATACTTAACTGCGTAAATTTTGTGTGATATAACTAGTTCAATTTCAAGCTTAACTTCCAATAAAAATATCATATTCCTTATTAATAATTGTATTAAAGATGAAACGATTAGTATAGATTACATGTTGAAACACTAAAATTAAGTAGGTACTATTACACTGCAACGTGGACCCAGAAATTCCAATCATGGTATTGATTAAATGATGCAATGTATATTATATATATATATATGTGTGTGACAATTTTATTTACACTGGAGAGGCAAATAGTTTCACTTTCCTCTTCAATTTTATCATTGTTTATCTAAAGTAATTATGCATATTTCCCCATGGATCTCAATTCGAGACTTCTATTAAGAATAAAATTACCTATAATATTTTATTTTTGTCTTGTTTATTTGTTTTTTTGGGAAAGATAGATCAAAGTTGTTACAAAATAAAAACGTATTGCCCTCCCCTCAATAAATTATTGTAGATGATGACCTCATATAATTAAGAACTGAAGAATAAGGACATTTATTGTTTATAGCAATTACGTATAATCGTTTAACTATAGGCAGGTAAAGTTTAATTTTTGCAATAATATACATACTATATAAATGATTAGCTTACATTTAAATTTAACTACCGGTATATCGATAATATTATAAATTGTTATTAATTTCTTCAGACGAAAAATACGAATAAAACGATAATCAAATTTTTTGAGAAAATATTTAAGTAGATAAAGGTGAGCCGAAACAAAAATATTGTGCTTGAAATATAAATATGAATCAATATAATATTCGAGTGTCAACTACATGGTTAAATAATAACCAATAATTCGTTTACAATAAAAGTAATGGTAATAATTTACAGGTATCCGTACGTATTTGGGGAAATATTTTGTCAACTCAGAGGTCTGTTTTCTGAAATGTCTGCCAATGCTACCGTACTTACCATAACAGCGTTCACGGCTGAGCGGTATGTAGCTATTTGCCATCCATTCATGGCGCAAAGCATGTCAAAACTTTCCAGAGCCGTAAAACTTATCATCATCATATGGCTGGTCGCTGTGTTGTTTGCTATACCTCAGGTTAGTCTCAGCTAAGACTATGTGAAAAAATCGCTTACTTATTTAATTAATTTAAGTTTTACAAAAGGCGTATTCCCAAAAATATACAAAAAATCAGTAATAAGTAATATTTATAAGGCATGAAATCTAAAAGAATAATCTAATTATCAATCAATTTTGTTAATATAGGTAATAGTAAAAATTATTGAAAAATGTGCAAAACTTCAACTAAAAGTTTCATTAATGATCAAAAAAACGTTGAATGAAAAACAATTTGAATTTTAGGATGAATATTTATTGCCATCATACAATCTCCTATTTTTCTAATATATGGAGCATAATTAGACAATGACAAAATATGTTTTGATATTTTTGGACATAGTGAAAGCATTTGATTCAATATCAAATGAAATAATTTTGATAACATTGAAAACAATAATATGATATAACGTATTTTGGTACTGATTCAAACCATATCTCTTTGATAGATCCCGAATAGTCGAAATTAATTATGATATTGTAAGTCAGTATTTCTCGAATTTTTTTGTCATAGTCCCCTCTTAAATTTAATGGGAAAGTGTCGAGATTCTCTTAATTAAAATCATTAATTATTTAATTTTTTTTTTATTATATATTTGAATCGATGATTGCAGAAACGACATGAGTCAATTTTTAAAACTTTTTGATAATTGATAAGAAGAGTATAATTTAAATAATTCTGAAAAAAATTCTTATTTAAAAATAAATACTTGTAGAAATATATTATGCACTAATTATACATAATTTGTGTATATAAATAATATGATGCTTTTTTTATTATTGACTTTCAAAGTTTTCTGATTCATGACGTTTCACAAAAAATGTGACTCGTGTCATTTTTTCAATCATCAATTCATTTAAATTGCATGCACTATTTCACATTAATAAATTATTAAAATGTATAGTAATTAAATGTTTTTTGATTCATTTTTGAAACAATTTTATAATTGTAATAAATTTTAAACTTATATAAATATATATATATATATTAAATAAAATAAATATTTCGCGGCCCACCAGTCATATAGCTACGGTCCCTAGTTTGAGAAGCACTGCCATAAGTGATTCATGTATTGTTAAGAATAGCATACCGTAAGGAACAGAATTAGATCCATTGTTATTTGAAATTTATGTCTATGGCTTATTAAATTTGAATATAGATGGTAACATATTAGCTTTTGCTGTAGATAATGTATTATTTTTGAGGGTAAAAATTTGCTCGATGTAAAAAAAAAATAGACTTAGGATTATCAATGGTTAATAAATGGTATACGAAAAACAGTTTAATGCTAAATAAAAATATATCAATTGTTATTCCTTTTGCCTTGTCTAATTCAAACACATCAGGGAAAATAATAATAATTATAAAGAAAAAAAAATATAACAAATATTTGTATTAAAAACTGTGGGTATAGTTCAACCAAATATTTAGGAGTAATATTTGATGAACATCTAGAAAGAAATCTCACAGTGAAATGGTAGCAATGCGTATCTACAACAACAACAAATAATTTGAATTCCATAATAAATATGAAACAAGGAAGAAGGAATAGTGGAAATTTAAGGTTAATTAAATCATATACAACATTAATGGGAAATTATTATATAGATAAATGTATAAAATTATTCAATCAACTACCTGTAGATATTACATTGACTGAGGATAACATTAAATTTAAATTAAGGATAAAACATTTGTACATGTGCTCACTTAAATAATATCTCGTTATTATTATCAATAATTAATTTTATTTAAGTTGTTATTATTATTCAATAGTATCTCTTAGCATAATAAAATTATATTATTGCTATGTATAGATAACATATGTAAAATTTAATAAATAATTAGTTATGAACTCCATGGTCCCACCACAAGTACGAGAGAGTATGTATGAATATAAATATTGTGTATTGTATAGTTGAACTTTTATTTATTATAAATTATCAATTATTATAATAGTGAAATATAATAGACAAATGTAAATTAAGCTCAACGAAAGAAGAAAATTGTAAATTACGCTTAATACATTTCTATCTAATAAATTTTATTTGATATATTTTGAAGTAAGTATCTATTTTCGTATCAGAAACTGCACCTGAGGAATTTTTAATGTAATAATATTATTTTTATAGTTGCAATTTAACATAAGCTTAAGATGTGAAAGAATACTACATGGCTGTCACTATCCATCAAAACTTGTTTTTAATTTAGCTAAAATAAAAAATGTATTAAAGTTTTTATCTAATAGCATAAAAATATTATTGCGATAGAGCTCTTCTATCTTTCACTCTAACGTAAATTTATCAAAACTATATCCTACTAAATTAATGAATCCATATTAATGATAATTAAAAAATGTAATCATGATGGTCTAAAAAATGGATAGACTCAATAATAAATCTTTCTAGGTTACATTTTTAGATCCATTGGTAGTTTTAACAATATAAATAAATTTAAGAGTTGTCATAATAACAAACGTGTTAATTATCATTAAAAATAATTTCAATTTATACTGTAACATAAAGTATTAAAGTTTATTAGTTTATTAGTTAATTCATAAACTAGTAAGTATGTCTATGTTAATTGAAGATAGCTGTTATTTAATAACTTTATTTTAAACAATACATGTCTAAAAGAAAATAAAGTAGCAGTGAAATAGAAATTATTTATTAATGCCCCTATTTTTTACTTTGATAAATCTAGTAATATTATTATTTATTAAATATCATATCTATTTATAGTATATGAAATTATTAAAAAAAATACTTGATGAACTATACGATTATATAGAGTAAATAATGATATATTAAATTATTTTCGTAAATCACTATTGTAATTCTACATTATTTTCACATTTTAATCATTGTAATACCATTTTTATGCAGTACAACAAGTTATTCCATTTTTTTAAAGTCTTTTTTTTTTTTAATTTGGTATTTATAAGAGTCATCCATAATACTAATACAATTCTTATGTAGATTTAAAATCGCATCTTTAATAAACGTTCGAATTTTCACCAATTATAAATATACTACAACGTTAAAAATAAATACGGATAAATCAAAAGTTATATTCTATAAGACATAGGAGCAAAAAATTCCAATACTTACCCACTTTAAAAATCTTAAAATTCCCATTGAAATTCACTATACTCGTACTGATTTTACTACAACACGTTTTCACTTATAATACAATTATTCACAGATGCCCAATATAATATAGTCTAAATTATAATATTATTTTATAAAAAAATTAATCAAATACGATGTGTAACACACCTTGCTATTTAAAAAACAAGTTACTATTACATTAAGTACTCGTTAATACTTGTTTAATGTCCTCGTACATATAATATTAAATAGGTAAATTACATTTCGAAATGTATAAACCGCAGATAATATAAATAGTGAATTTAATGATAAATTCCCTATACTGAGAAAAAATACTAATAAGTGGTTAATTTTTTTTTATTTTTTATACAATTTCAACACACGAAATTTTAGTTAATTATCATTAGGGTAAATATTATTAAAACTTGGAAAATTTGAGTTAAACTAAATTCGCTATTGATATTCAGTGTCACTTAATTTTTTAGTAGGTGAATATTTATTATGAAATATATTTAAAGTCATATATATATATATATTTTTTTTTTATCGTCAATGACTATTTAATTGAAATAATGTGTATATTTTTCGTAAGGTTTATTTGTCTGTTTTTATTTTTCTAAAAAAGGATATTTTATTTTTTATAGAATAAAAAAAAAATGTTCACATAAATCTATATTTAAAATTAAGCAATAATGGTTAATCATATGTTTATTGTTCATTATTTATTAATATTTTATGAATATTTACTTCATTTTTTTATTATTATTAAATCGAATAAATACTTTTTATTTTTTAGTAGAATTTTTATCAAAATTCAAAAATCTAATTTATCTGTTAAAAACACATTTTTCATTATTCGACTTAAACATTAGTCGACTTTTTCATTATTTTTTTTATTTTAAAAATACCCTTCTCTAATTAATGTTGACAGTATCTACTTTAGTATTAAATATAATTATATCTTTCAGAATAACATGCACTATTATTGTTATGTTTGATCACTAACAAACAAGTAATCTATTTATACTCCTAATTACGAGTATAAGCCCAGAAAGTATGAAGAAATCCCTTTAGGTTTATAATTAATTATCCTTTACACCGATAGGTGGATCATTTAAACCTACAACGAGTTGTTAATCCGTTTATTCAGTTATTTTGTTCTACATAAATACAAAAGAGTCAGGTAAATGTAGGTCACTTATTCCATAATTTGTCTAATATAACATTACGATTACATTTATAGGCTAATTTAATGGGCCAATATATTATTTGATAATCGTACAGATTTTTTGTTCATACATTTGTAAGATTTTATTTTATTTAATATAATATTAAATATCTCTGTAAGTTGTAAAAAAAATAGATTGTAAAATTAAAATCTTTCTTGCTATATTAATAACAAGTATAAAATACTACAACATTGAGCGCAGAAATAAGTCTAAAATATTATGTTCCATATTTTGGATATCTCACAGGTACATAGTCACGTAAGAACTATGTAATAACTATGATAACTTATTAGCAATAAGTATATATAACACTTATTTCTTAATGCTTGAAACTAGTTTTAAAATGTAATTATATCTTTTATAGTTCATTTAAACTTATTTTACACTTAAAATTTTAATTACGTATAGTATAAAAATATGTTACAATCCAAAATGCTAAAATAGTAGTTAATAATTTTAAAATACATACTATTGTTGTTTCAAATAAATAACTTCACTCACTAAAAATTATGACGTATAACTGTCAAAAACATTTATTTTCGAACAATTCATTAAAATATTCAACCCCACTATCTTATGTAATTATTTTTCATTCATGAATTAAACTCATGACTAACATTTTAAATTCACACAAAATAAAATTTAAGCAATAGTCACTATACGTTCGCAGTATAGTCAGTATGCACAATAATATTTTGATAACTTTATATTGAGGCTATAATGCTATATATTATTATTTCATTTCGTTATAATAAATTGTGTTCAGTTTAAATTAAACATACATTTCTCAGTACTCGTTTAAATAAATACATTTATTTGTTATTTTACAGTTCCTATAATTTTAAACACGAATTTCGATTTGTAATAAATAAAAAAAAGTTTTTTTTAAACAACAGTTTATTTATAAATATTTTATTTACATAAGTGTAAGTATTATTGTGTTCATGAGACTTTAAAACAGGGGCAGCTTTACGAGTTTTTAAAGCTCAAATCTAAATATTTTCGGTGAGAAAATAAAGCGCAATAAATTGAATTAATGTATTACACTATTCACAAGAAACAGTAAAAAAATAAAATGAATTCTTTAGTACCTCTTTGATTAGTTTTTAAATAAATGTTATTGCTTGATTATAATTTTGACAGTTTTAGTAAATACTTTCAATATATTTTTTTGATTTAAAGAATGTTAGACTGGATTTAAACTACCTTTCAATTAAAATCAACATAATATATTTTGTCACATATTGTTATAATAATTATGTATTTATGTTACGCATTATACAGAATGATTTTTCATAAGATCTGGTTGAAATATTAGACAACATTAGAAAAAAATTCAACATTTTCTACAAATTAGAAAACTCAGATTTTTCAACTTAATCTTTTAATTATTGTTCAATGATAATACGAGCTGTCATAATTTTCTATAAAAATGTTCTATTTATTCAAAACATTTTATACAGCCATTATATCGGGTTATAGTACACATTGGATAATATGAATCCTGAAAATAAAATCGTATAATTTGTATTCAATTAATGTCATATAAATAATTTTACGAAGAGATTAATCTTATATTTTGATTTAAAAAGAATTCACATTTTTTGTAGTTAAGATTAATTAACTTATCAACTTACCTCAACAGTTAATACCTATTTGAAACTATAAATTAAAATCTGTTTTTTATTTATTTATTAATATTCTGTTCTAGAAAACATGTTTTATATGATTAATATTTTATAATGACCAAATAAAAAAACCAAAAACTATAACGTAATTGTTTTTTTTTTTTTTTTAATCCAAAAAAGGCTAAAATTTAAAACTCCGAAATAGCCTATGACTCGCAAGTTTACCCCCTCCAAACCTATGATTGCACTTGATACTTATGCGAAACGGTGAATGTATAATATATAATAACTTGATTTATAAATGGGTAAATAATATAATTATTATTTTAAAGTTTCAAGCCTCTTGAAAATAACAATTGTTATTCTACATATTACAATATGTTATGTACCTACATATATGACAGTAATAAATGCATTTTATGAATACATTAAACTCGTAAAGGCGTTTATTAATTGCGGGAAAATATAAAAATAATAATTCTGCTTATTACCACTAAAATCTGTCAAAACCTCAAATCCTCAGGCATTGCAATTCACCGTCTCGTCGTGGGACGGTTCGTCAGAACTGATGCAGTGCAATATTCGAAGTATATTGCTAATGAACACGGGCATAGAACTGTCTACCGTATCATTCACATTGTCCACGCTGCTGTTTTTCTTGCTGCCAATGACATTGATTACTGTACTTTATGCACTTATCGGACTTCGCCTCCGGCGCTCTGATAAACTGAAGCGCACCATCACAGTACGATCGACCCACGGTGAGAAAAAAATGTCGTCACCAGAGTACAGGGCCAACTCGTCACCGAAAGTCCTTAAAATGCTCGGTAAGTACATAAATGTATTTCTATATATTATCATACCGATACATAAATATTTAATACTTTTATACCTACCGTTAAGTACATTAGATATAAATACCTACCATTTAAACATGTAAACATTTTTATGGTACATCTCCGACCTGTTTAATGGTCCCCGATCAGTTAATAAGAATATTCAGCTTAATAATAAAATAAAAACAGTTCCGACTGGATACTGCTAATACAATCATATGTCCACAGTGTGCAATTTATATGCATAGAATATACTACGTAACTCTAAATCTAACTTAGTTCCATGGCTAAATAAGTTATATTTATTACAGTGGCGTATCGAAAAGGTGGTATGATGGGCAATAAGACACAGGTCCGTGACTCTATAAAGGACTCATTAGGAAATATATAGAATCCACGAAACAGATTATCATTATTAAAAAATTTAAAAATATCACAGTCTTTAGAAAAAACTATGTCTTTGTAAAATTAAACTGCTTAAAAGTTAATTTAATTTAATATTTAGAAAAATGACTGACACACGTTTATATATTATTTTATGATATAGTGTTTGCTCATTGACGTTTGCGATAACAATTTTAGAAAAGATGTAACGTAGGTACTCTATATTTAAAACGATATAGCATGTTTCAATTATTTATAAACTATTAGCCGAAGCCAATATAAAAATACATTTTGTAGTTGGGTACATATCGCTTATACCACCTTTTCCAAATTTATAAGACTAAGGGTTCGCTAGATTATTTTGCCACAGGCAACAAGGTTCTAGTTATGCCACTGGTTGTTAAGCTTTATTTACTATTTAGTTAATTTATCGTTGTTTTTCAGCATAATTTATAGTATTGTAAATTATGTAATCTATACTTGTTTTATATATTGACGTTTTTAGTACGTAAAATTGACGGTTTGGGCGTTAACAAACAAATAGCAATAATAATCGATTTTAAAACACTTGTAAACGCCGATTACTTCCAACGTATAAAGGTATATTTACTAATAAACAAACAAAGTTAAATATAATACTATATACTATTGTTTTGATATTTGTCATACAATGTAGTGAGACAATCAATCACTATTCAAGAACCTTTTTGTAAATTTCTATCTCTCATACATTAAAGCTTATCCTAGTTTTTTTGTTAAATGATTAAGATTTAATATGACATAGCATTTCAAAAATAATACCTATAAATTAGGTTCTGCGAGATTTTTAAGTTTAAGTATCGAAACTATTTACTTATCAATAATAATAGATTTTTTATTTTTAAAAATAACTAATTTCACAAAACACAATTAATATCAAAAGTAAAAAATGGAATATAACGCAGCAATATAGTATACTAGTGTATTCCAAGTTTAGGAACAGTTTCCAATAGCAAAATATATACGATTGATTCATAAGATGGATTAATTACTATGAAAGATAAAAATAACGATTATAAAACATTAATTTACCTTTGATAAATTATCCCTATGGATGAAAAAATTTTCCATGAATAAATTTCAAACTTTGATTTACTACCTACAAAAACATTGACACCACTGTAATCGTGCAAATAACTAATTAATTACATAAATACAATTTTAGGTATAAATTGTTATAGTGTAAATTAAAAATATCAAAAGATAATTTAATATACCAATATATAATTTATATTTATATTAATATTGTATCAAGCTGTCTTAAGTATGGCCATATTTTTAGTTTTTTCGTGAACACTTTTATATCAATCAATATGCTACGGTATAAAACAATTACATCTTTATTATGATTCTTTTATTGCTGAGATACATGTCAACAAACCTTAAAACTAATAATACTTAAATATTAGCCCTGATAAACAGTTTTTAACTACTGCGAAAGTTATTTCCAAGACCATTAATTTACACAAGATTTTATAAATGTATTATTTGATGCGTGTTTCTTATATTATCACATGTGTGATAAATATTTACGAACAATATCTTAAACTGCATTATTACAATAATGAAAATTTCGGTAATAAATATATTTGAGTACTAATAAGTAGTATTATGACGCTTTTTTTTAATGCTAAGTTATTATAATTTTAATTTACAGATCATATCTATTTTTTTAAGATAAATTTAAAAAAATATCCATTCCATAAATAACGTAAAAAGTATAAGCAACTTGTTTGAGATCGTAAACTTTTAAACAATAATAATATTTTTTTCTAAAAATTTTGACAAATATTATATTTATAAATACTTTGAACAAATATAAAATATGTTTTTTTAAATTATCAAGACTGTACTGAAAACTAATATAGTTATGTAAATATATTACACTCAGTACATATATTATATTAAAGAATTAGCATAAAAAATCATGATAAACCTGAAGTGTGTTTTAAATAATTAAAATAAAGTTTATAAATTCAAAATTAATAATGTTACTTTAATACATTTATTTTTACAATATTAAAATCAATATTCACTCTAAATTAGTATGATTTTTATTGTTTCAAAATGTACGTATATAACTCTAATTTGACAATTATTTAAATACTATTATAATATTTTATAAGACAAGTTTCAGTTAAAACAAACTATCACAATATTTAATCACATTAACTAATATGTTAAGTTACTTTAGATAGTTAATTAAAATTCAAGATCTATGATAAATAATTAATATATATGATATATTAGCTATTATATATTAAATTTATAACACGCAGGTTTAAATAAATTGTATTAAATACTACAATATTATTAGTGCATTACTATACCATAACATAGTAATATAATTATTAATTACTTATTTTGCTCAATAAACAAATTCTAGTGTAAACTTAAAATTATCAAATAATATTTTCATATAAAAATAAAATTATTGAAATATTATTATTAACTATCAAACGATAATGTTTATTAAAATACGTTATTAATGTTTTTGATTAGTTTGAAAATTCATAATCTTCAATACTAAAATAGTTGAAAAATTTAATTAAATTAATACTAAACAATTATAATAAAAAATCAAAAAACATTTGTATTTTATGTGTTAACATTTTATGTAGTGTACACCGTACAGAGAATATAAACTTACGGGTCAATTTTGAAACTAATTGATGCTATAAAATAGCGGATATTGTCAAAATAAAGAGCTTTTGGTGTTAAGAAAGGAGTTAACGTAATTTTATGTATTCTAATAAAATTTTTAACGATCTAATTTTTAATCAATTTATATAATTACTTTTTTTAAATTATTATTCTCAAATATTTATTGAAGTAATAAATTGGAATAGAATAATTTATTAATATTGAATACCTAAGGTTAATATCTTAATAATTTAATAAAATTATTAACTTTAATACTTTTTTATCTAGTTGTACTTGATTTGATTATATACCTACCTATATATTATAATTATTTAATTAATATATTTCCATACGGACATCACTTAGATTAAAAAAAAAAAATAGATAACCATTCATTAGATGAATAGTAATTATTTGAAGTTGGATAAAATTTTATACTCATAATCAATATTTTTTTTAATGTTGATTTTCCTATTTGTTGTATTCGATTATTTAATCATTATTTTAACAATATGAACAAGTTAACTACCTAGTTATATCGCTATAATAGTTAAGAATATCAAATCTTGTTATAAAAAATATATTATTTCAAATTAGTATTATATAGATATTACTATAATAAAATTTAATATTGTATAGATAGCTAAAAACTTTTCTACGTCTTACTTTATTATTTTATCATGTTTAATTTTATGTGGTAAACAAAATTTATAAAAAAAAAAAAAACACTTAGTTTATACAAATATAAAAAATTCGTGTTGATAAAATTGTATAATATAATCAAAGTTGGACAAAGAGACGGTAAACAAAGTTATTGTCAATTATTATATTATGTTAACAAAAATAAAATGTATGACAATTTTCAGTTGCTGTCGTAGTGGCGTTTTTCATCTGCTGGGCCCCGTTTCATGCGCAAAGGCTAATCGCCATATTCGGGTTCAGTCACGCATCGTCCGGTAACTTGGACGAGAAGGATATACCGTTTCTACATCAGCTGTACGGTATTTCCACTTACATCTCTGGCGTTCTCTATTATGTATCCACCACCATCAATCCAATATTGTACCATATCATGTCATTGAAATTCCGAGGAGCTTTTAAGGTATGTAGGTAGTTACCAACGTTACCATTTTGGCCATTAACGTGGGATTTGTGTATATAATTAATTTATAGAAACCAATATTAAGAGTATTACAATTTTAACGTAACTATAATACTCATAAATAATAATTTAGAAGAGAAATATAAAAATTTTAAATTATTATTATATATCATCCGCTATTATTATTAGCTAAACTGCTAAACTAATGAAATAATTAATTAGTGTCCTGAATGAAACAACATTTTCAATTAACCTATTATTTACAATATTTAATTTTTATTAAATTATAAAAAAATGTAGGAATAATTTATCAAAAAAAAAAAAAAAAAAAAAAATACGATTTGTGTTTTGTTTAATTGTATGTTACATTTACACATGAAAATCCAATTATCAAAATGTTGATTGATATTTAAAAAAAAAATATAAGTGACAAATAATATGTGTCCCTAATTTGTTATCTGTCATTATGGAGAATAAATTTAAATTAGTTTTTAGGGGTAAGTCGTAACGCAAACTGTAGATTACCTAAATCTCATGTACCATTATAATAAGTAAATATTTAGTCAGCAGATTGATATAAAAGATATTTAAGTATCTATGCGCAAATATGCTTGCTTTTGGTATACTTTTAAGTCTAGTTAAATATATCTTCTTATATAGTTCATTTATCTACAGAATAGCATAAAAAACACGTGATAATTTAATATTTTGACAAATATTCTACAATTTATTATTATACGAACTTATAAAGCACAATAACCATAATTGGCTATTTTTAAGTTTCAATCAACCGATTAATTATTGTTGTGTACTTCATTGAATATTCAAGAAACACATAAAAGTTGCTACCGAAAAAGTAAATTTGCTAAAAGATACAATTTAATTAAAAAAAAATTTTTAATGGGTTAAAATAAAAAATATACACACGTCTTATAACTTATAAGTAACTCATAAATTTATTTAAAAACTTTAATAATTCATGGTTATAACGTTACTAAATGCAAAACATTAAAACAATTTTTATATATTTTACTTAAACGGCTAGACCGTATAATTTAATAATATATTTTCACATTGAAACGATTAAATATAAAAGCTTTTTTGGTAATAAAAATAAATCCTGAAAAGTGTATTTATAAAATAAATCGTGAATAGAAGTTTTATTACTTTAATTTGAATTAATCAATAAACATCATACAATATTTAAATTCGAGAAATAGCGAATTCTCATTAGCTAAAGAATTTCAATCTCTGAAAAGGCAGTAAACATTTTCTTGTCTAATTTTAAATGCAATAATAAATTATAATTACTGTGGATCACGATTTGAAATAGAAAATTTTACAAATACCTCTGTAATAGCCATTAATAGGGATACAATATCCCAGATCCCTTGATATTGTATTTTATCAATTGATTATTATTTATGTGTTGATATGGTATTTAAAATTTATTTTTTACGTAAAATATTGACAGATTCAAGTTTGAATAATTACTCCATAACAATAATGAATTGAAAAAATAACAGTACTTTTGAATCCATAAAACTTTTTTTTCATTATTTTATTATCTATACAAAACACGTACAATTAATATTATTCATACAAACAATTTCCATTTAGGAACTGAGTATTTTTAACAAAATATTATATGTTTTATTGCAAATTCGTCCAAAGTAAATCTATCTCTAAATATCTTTCTTTAAGTATATACATTTAAAGTAACTTAAAAATAAGTTATTAAAATATAAAATCGTGTTTAGTATGTTAAATCTTTTTTTCTACTTATTATAACATATTATCGTTGGTAATAGTCAATGTTACACTATTATCTATTTCAGAGACCGTGTTGCCAAAAAGAGTTATTAGTGTACTACCTAGTACCTAGTCACAAAATTACTGTTAATAATAATGATAATATTATCGTATTATCGTCTATTTTATAACGTTCAATGAGGTTTTTACTTTAGATTTTTAATAAAAACTCCATTAAATCTAAATAAATTAAATAGACATATCACGTATCCACGCTGTTTCTTCTCATCATCCACGTATATCATTTTTAACATATCAAAAAACCTACGCAACTATAGTTAAGAGTTAAAATAATATAAAATACATGTTAATTATAGGTACATTTTTAAATTCCTTGTCATAATTATATATTTGTACAATTATCACTTACCTGCTCTTAAATATATGATCAGTAAATATAATTAGCACTAAAAGAACTTAAAATATGTAATTTTCAAGGATCTGACTAATATTTATATTTATTTTTTACATATTTTATATGCATAATCATGTTTTGGACTTTAATCGTAAATGCGTAACTGACTATAACTTAAAAAATAAATCTGGGAAATTGAAATGACCTATAAAGTTAAATGTCTTCTGAAACCTGACCATGAATACTGAGTATATTTAAATTAACTGTAAGTCATGTTACATAATAATATAGTAACCATTACATTAAACCTACTCATATTATTTAACCACACAAAAATTTTAATGCGGTGAAAATGTAATATATGAATATTTCTTTTGCTATAATATTATATGAATAAGAATACAAGAATGTTATAAAATAACACAAAAATCATAATTTTATACATATTTTTATAAACATTACGTAATAACTAATAATACATTATTAGTGTGGTGATTCACTCGATGAATTAAAACATAAAATTAAAAATATTTCAATTATCAGATAAACAAAATAAAAAATATAATAGCAGTCTTCTATATCTTTTGCCATAGCCTAAACCATAAAATCATCACTAGAATTAAAAATTGTATACTATTATATTATATACATGGGTTTTAAATAGATAATAATGAACTCAACTCTTAACATTTTTACCTAACCTTGTGTTATTACAGCCTTCTATGTATTGTTGAAAACCTTTTTAATTGGTCGTACATTTAAATTGCTATATTAAAATCATAGTATTATACCTACAATAACTTAATTTTTTTTTTTTTTTATTTATTTAATTAAGGCATTCTTAGCTAGAATAGCTATACAATAACTTCAAAAATTAATTATCTTGTAAGTATCTATGACGTGTAATAAATCACAATAATTTAATAATATATACTTGCAACATACTCATTACAATTTACAAGTAATATAGTTAGATTACTTATTGATCATGTAATTTTTTTCATATCAATCATATCATAAGTCAAATAACATCAATTATTATGAAAAATATCCGTGTTATAAAATATGCAATTTATACCAAATAATCATACGGCATATCGTGATTATTAATTGATTTGACTAATTAACATACATTTTTAAACAGTTTTTTCCAAATAATTTACCTATCTATAGAAATCAAAATCATTAAAAATATTATGTTAACGTTTATGAAATATATTTTAAAACTACAAGCCTTATGTCAGCTTATGATTACTTGAGTAAACATAAAGGTTTATAAAGAAACAATATACAACTGTTTCCTTAAAATTATTAATCATTTCTGGCGAGCAACAAACACAATGGATTTATTTTGAAGCACAAACGAATTTATACAAAACCTTAAAATCCAGGGATCTTAAGACCCATAACCGTATAGAACTAATTACTATTTAGTACTGTGGACTTACTTATTATTATAAGCAAACAATTTATCAAACTTTGTACCTACTTAATGTGGTTTAAAAGTTTTTACATGCGACGAGAAAGCAATAGTAAGTTTTATGATATAGTTATTGTATAAATAATAAAGTGTGTGATATATAAATATGGCGTTATTTTAAGAACAATTTGTAGTTATCGTGAAAGTAATGATAGAATTATAATACCGTCTTCATTCGCCTAATACTAATTTATGATGTATACATGTAACTTACGTTTGCTTACTTTAAAATTCTGAATAGAGCAATGAATGTATTGGATTTTTGGCTTTACAATGACATTTTCTTTTATTATTATTCTTGTGTGTGTGTGCGTGTATGTGTGTGTGTTTCATCACATTTCGTAATAGAAAAATATTAACAATACAAATGTATATATACGACGTTATGGGAAACAATTTTTAGTTCAACTTATTATATTACAGATAGTAATATAAATGAATCATAAAATATCCTTAGTGATATAAAACCTTTTTAAATGCAACACACAGTTTACGTTCAAAGTCGTTTTTCATACGCAATAATTTATCATTGAAATTTTCAATTTAAATTTAATGGATCCATTACAGTGAGTTACTCAATGATAAGATAGATATCAAAATATCGAAATCTACTATACAGCAGAGTGATGTTGTTATTTTTTAAGTATTAAAAGACTCAGCTAAGTCCATTTCACAAAATTGAATCCATTAGGAATATGCTTAATAATAATATTGAAACACACAAAAAATGCAAAACTTTAAAACAGAATACTGTGCTTGTGTTTTGTACCTTCATACAATGTTTGACAAACTTATAACAAAATGCGCACTGTTGTTAAAAAAAAGTCTAGTAGTGATTTTTTTAATAGGCACATTTCGTAGAAAATAGTAATTCGTATTATTGATGTTGTCAGGTATTTTGTTGAACTTACATAAAATTGGTACCTATTAAAATTAAAATTGTTTAATTATGATTTTTTCTTACATTAAAATGATTGGAAGGGGTGATTTTCTGTCTTTGTCTAACACACGTGTAACATAGGATTATAGACGTGTTTTATTTCCAACGTACCGATTTATATAATGAAGCGACAAGAATTATGAAAACAGATATAAATTTGTGGTCAAGTCTACTTTAGATAAATTTTTCACATTTTTGATTTTTTGATTTAAACTTCTCCAAAAATCGAAATATGTTAATTTTTTAATTACTCTTTTAATCATTTTTAGGGTTTTTTTTTGGGAGGGAGTAATATCAAATATGTAAGAAATTCGATCTAAAGTAGACTTGACGATAAATTCATATCTGTTTTTATAATTCTTATTGCTTCATTACATCAATCGGTACGTTGGAAATAAAATACGTTTATAATCCTATGTTACACTTGTGTTAGACAAAAACAGAAAATCACCGCTTCCAATTCCCTTAAGATTATGATTGGTCTATATCAGATTTATTAGAAATTTCTAGTAATTAATTTTTGTATAAAATTTTAATTGATTTGATATATTTTACTTGTTATTGAAATAAAAATCAATTGTTATATAAATGTAAGAAAAATTATAGGCCATTAATTTTCATTTTGAATACGTTGCCAAAAAAATTTGATTTGTTTAAAGAATGATTGATTTCAAAACATAACATTAGGTATAAAGACACATTCGGTTTTTAAATGTTTTGAAAATGCTAAAAATACAGTTATATTTAAAATTCGTTTTTAAAGAATAATGAATATTGTAGATCAAAAGATATATTATAGGCACACACATATTATCAATTTCAAGATTACAACTATTTACATTTTAAACATTTTATTTAATTATTACGTTTATAGCAAAACATTGCGATATTGAGTACTGTGCATTGTCATTATATGGTTATTACTTTTATTACTTGATAATCAGAATATTTTGTCAGGGATACAACACACAACGGTTATATCAAGTGTAAATACATAACACGGATGATAAAAATAGATGAGTGCATTACATTATTTACTATTACTAGCTTCAGCCATGTTCTTAGGAAATAAAATATATACATTAAATGGCATATTTATACAATTGATGACGAAGTTTGTAATACATCTTATTCCTTGTCGGTCAACTGATGATAGTATTAAATTTACATAAATATATACAGATAGTCAACATTATTCTTCTCACTCATGTGCGAAGACATCTCCAGTCCACAGCTCTATACGTTTAGCATAATTTAGAAATATTTATTATAATACATTTTTGCTTAAATCCATCAATCTTTGGTACCTATATAATACATTACAGTTTTCATTTTAAAAGACTTCAGAATTTTGTTGTATGACTAAAATAATACAACGTCGTCCGTTCAAATATCTTAGGCTTATGAATTTTGAAAATCCTCCTCACTTAATATTACTTTATTAATTTTATGGTAAGCATTATAAAATAATAGAAAAATTACTATTAAAATAATGTATTTCTAAACAGTCCGTTTAACTTAGATGAGTTATAATATATACATACATACGCGATAATAATTTGCATTACCAATGCATGGAATTACGCTTAAAATTAGCAAACTGCAATCATAAATCGTCAAATCATATAAAATTGGTTATAAAATCATTGTATAACCATATAGATAAAAAAAAATATATTAATATAAACAGCGGGGCTATTTTAAAGTTTTTTTCATTTTTTTTAATCGTTGGCTGTTGGGTAGGTATTTTAAACTAATTTATTTTTACCGATTTGTTATTAATTACTAACTCTATAATAGTTCGATAATGTCCATCACGACAATTAATATTACAGACGATATACTATTACTATTATATTATTTTAACGTACTGTATAGCATGGCGTAATTTAAATATAATTGACTTGAAATAGGCAAACCGATATAACCGAATATATTCCACAGTATATTATCTTTTCTTAGTTGCTCTATGCCTCTATACATTATATACTATATAGGTATTATATTATGTATATATCAACCAAATGGTCAGCTTTACGACGACAAATTTTTATTAGTATTTATGAGCGTATCATATATTTTTATTTTTTAATATTAATATTTTATGCAAAGCGTTTAATTGATTTATATTTTTTAAGATTTGGGGCTTTCACTGCAATCTTCTGGCCGCAGTAATTATCAATAAACTAAAATTTGAGTTCAGCAAAATTAGTTTTATGTTTTTTAGCTGAAAATATATTAGAGTAAATTACTTTATAAACAAATATAAAAGTAAGAAAATAATTTTAAATTTTTCCGATATTTTAATTTTATAAGCAAGATATGAAAAATGTAAAATATTAAAAATTAATAATGATCGCATATTTCGCTTAAAAATTAATACACCGTAAAAAAATTAAGCATAAATGTCATTCTTACCAATGAGTTTTATATAATAAATCAATTCATTCTAATGTTTATAAGTTAAAAACACAAAATCGGTTCTGCAGAACTCAGATTTGACATGTTTTACGTTTGTAAAACGGATGCAACAAATGCATGATAGATTATGTGTAACGTCTTTTTTAGAGGACGCCTCGACTACATTTGTTGCTTCCGTTTAACAAGTGCGTAATATAGTAAATTTACGCTCAGCAGTTCACGTTTAGTTTCATCGGTTTAAAAATGTATGTGAATCCACTGATTTGGAACTCGATGATGAGAACATCTTATGTGTTCACATGTCAGTTTTTAACGATAATTCGATTGTTTTTAAGAGAGCGCACGGAGAATCTTCTTACAATTAAATAATTTCGTCGTCTAGTTCGCTGTAATCTTCAAGTTGATAAAGCTAAACGCTCACTGCTGATCGTAAATCGACTACGATATATATAATATTAAGCTTATATGGTTAAATGCAAACGGTAAATGCGTATAAATGCAAGTGTGCAAGCGTCCACGCTTTAACGCATCACCGCAGCTACGGTTCTAATAGCTTTCAATCGGTCCCCCACGTTCACTTGTACTTGCGATGTTAACAGAGAAACAGTGTTTTTTGTTGTGTACCGACAGGAAACGGTGTTACGGTGTTGTGGCGGCGACAGCGGTTGCGGCGGCGACGGATGGCCCGGAAAAGGCAAACAGCAGCGTCCGTCGCGTTGGGCGCGGAGGAGGAGGCTTCACAGCGACTCGTCTGAACCGGCCACCGACGACCGCCGACCCAAGTACAGACGGGTGTCCGGACGGACGACGTCGTCCATCGACTTGCCCGTCACCGTCACCGCCGACGACGACGACGTCGACAACGAAGTTTGCGGCGGGGGCAGCCCCGGCTCCGACTGTTGGCGGCGGCGGCGGTCGCTGACTGGGTTGTCGGCAACCGGAAGTGCCGAGCGACGACACGACAGCAGCTGCAGCAACAGCGCCGGAAGTAGCGGAGGGAATTGCGACGAGTGCAGCTCTGCCACGTCGGACGGTCCGGCCGACGCCCGTGGACGGGGTCCGGAAAAAGCGCCGCCGGCGATAGCACTTAGCAACTGGACAATGATCAGCAACAGCAGCCTCAAGGACGTGGATAGCGACGGTCTGCGCGACGAGCTCGTCGGTTACGCGACCACGGCCGGCGAGACCAAGTATTATTAAGGGGCGATATAGCTGGGTTTGTACCCCGCAAGCGGAGTAGGTACGATTTTACGCGTACCGAGAATATTGTCATGTTATATTTTTAAACGACTGGCAACGGTCGTCGGGGCGAGTGCAATAGTTTTTGACAAAAAACTTAACATTCCGTTTGGGCTATAGTGGAATTATTTTTACCCTCGTGAACGATATTTTCCGTGGAGTAGGTATGGATGACGTAATATAATATGATGTACGCGTAATTTTATTTTATTAATTTCTTAATGTGCATACGTTTCTAGATTAAAACATTATAATACCGATATCTTTTTAATGTTAGAATATTCCTTATTGATTGTATACATTTTTCATCGTATGTGATTTTATTTTTTTCCAATTAAAACTGTACATTTGCTATATTATAATACAGTAAAAACAAATTATTACCTATATAAACCTACTCATACTAATTCGCCCAAACGGTATTTTTTATGGAATAAAAACTCATCTAGACGATACAAGTAACTGTTCGCCCAAATGGTCTATGCCCATTTATAGCTCGCGTTTCGCGTTTGTTTGTGTGTGTAATAACTTGTGCATGAAAAAGATATTATCTATCCGATAGCTGAAGATACATTATTTTTTCCTAACATCAGTCATCAATAGGTTTTTTCCCCTTATAATGATTGTACAAACAAAATTATAATGCATCATTCATGTCATTATAGTGTTGTAGCGTCGTCATATTAATTAATAATTATTATATAATATACAATGCTATAATATTATAAAAAAAACTGTTTTTTTTTTCAAAAGTATTTTTATAAAATACATTGAGTTTACCTTAAATAATCAATTATCACATAACATTTTTCCATTTAATTCTCCAACCACTTTAAATAAATAAAACTTATATTATGTGAAAATAAAATTTAATGGAAGTTTCTTAGAAAAAGAAGAATAAAAAATAAAATAATAAATGATATTTATATACAGGATTATGTTAATATACAGGATATAGAAAGTATACCTGGTTAAAAAGATTTCTACAAGATGCTCAAAGGTTTGCTCTAAGTCTTCGACTAGTTAGACCTAAACAAGTTATAAATGATATGTAATGGAAACTCCATTAATATTGAAATATGTACCCAAAGATTTTGATGAAGAATAAAGTAGTCAAAAAGTATGTATGATTACTAATTTATTATAGTCTCCATTCATCTGTGCATTTTCAAAATAGGTTATCTACATATAACTCTACGTGTAATCATAAATACTATCATATTACCATCTCATTAAACTATTAAATCTTAAAATACATTTTTTACATCCACTAAAAGTCCTGTTCACGTATTCCTTAGATCTAAGACTATAAAGCTTTGACTGGTGAAAAATAATAGTAAATAAGTACAATTTTAGCGCAATAAAAATATTTTTATAACATGAAATTTATAATTGAAGGAATGGATGTTGAAATAGTTGTAGCCCAAGAGCGACAAATCACTAAATAAGATTATGGATATTAAATGTACCTTACTACCTCATCATAAAGTAAATCACAGTAAATGAGTTTTATTCAATGATGAATCATTGCATGCAAATTGTAAAAATGATTCTGAGTAGTGACAATTTGTCAGCCTATAAAAAGTAATAATAATAATATATTTATAAAAATATACAAATAAGTATTTTAAATATACAAACCAAAAGTTTCTTTTTTATTGATATAAAAACCTTCTGTACAAGTGCTCAGATTTCCAGCTACGAAAACTTATCCATAAGGAATCGAAAATCTTCATTAAATAACTAATATCATAATTAAGTTTCCCCAACCACGTTACAAGTTTTAAATACTCTTGTAAAATAATTTTAAATTACAATAGAATAACTAATATCATTATTCTCTATTTAAATTATAATAATTAAATAATTTTTTTTTTTTTTTTTTTAATTACAGTATGAACTGCTTATGAATAACCTTGTATTAAATTTTTAAGATTGTTAAAAAAAATTTTCTTGACATTTAATGAAAATAAAAATAATCGAAAATATCAAATGTCTATATATGTATAACTAAAAAAGCGTCAAAAGTTGAAATTTGAACTAAGCATTTTCTCAGTTTTCTCTATTATAAATCATGTACACACTTTATATCACTGAACAATAATTTGTCCCACCAATGTTACCTACTAAATAGTTTTTCTAAAACATGGAACATCATTGATTAATTTACATACGTATATGATTAACATCTTTTAAACCATTTTCACTCCACAATAATGTCTTTTTAGATACGTTTTATTAACATCTCTTTTTAACATTCCTTCAAAAATTACACATCAATGTTTTATAAACGTTAAATAATTACATAATTTATATCTCTATAACATCAATTAAGGTTGCCTAGGTGTTTAAAAGTAATCTTCTCTCAATACAACCATTTAATTTTTCTAATAACTGTAATATGGATATGTTATTAAAAAAAAAATAATAGGCATTCACTTATATTGTATATTTACTCGTATTTGTAAATATAAACTCGTAGCACTCATTTTTAACATTGAATTTTTTATAATATATACTAATAAAAATATTATTAAAAATATTTTTTATAAATGTATAACAATTTACTGTAGAAAACCATTTATTAGTACTTAACTATAAGTTCTAATAATATAAATACTGGTAAATACAGAATAAAATAAAAAAATAATACGTGTAAATTATCTTGTATATGTTGAATCAACTTAATCTTAGAAAAAAATTAAAACAAAATATAGATACCATCTATATTGCATATAGTCTAAAGAATAAATTAGTACTAAATTGTTTGACAGCCCAATATAAAAACCAATGAAATATAATATCAGTTAAACTTGCACAAAACAATTCAGTTATTTTATTCTTTAAAAAATATTACAATCTGTTTTATTAAAACAATAAGTAAGTATACTACAAGTTTATATATTTTACGTCATATAAAAAACTTTGGGAAGAAATTTGTTCTCTAAAAACATCTCAGAATATTTATTTTAATTTTTATTGTTTTAATTTTTTTATTTATATATATTTTTTTTTTCTATAGTAAATTATATGTATATTAATACGCTGTTGCTCATCATACATAAAATATACATTGTAGAAATGTTAGCAAACATAAAATGTTCAACAACAAAAAAAGTACACATATCGTTAAATCAATATATTAATTCATTCATTGATCTATTCAAAATCTAAAATTGTGTACTTATTCATTATCATATTTATATAATAAAAATGTATTACAAGAAATTAATTAAAATATTGGCAACAATATTATTTTCGTTTATAATGAAACATAATAAAAACAATTGTTGACTTAAACTTCATTCAAGCAACCCAATATCAGTTTACATTATGTTAAGGGCAATACATCCTATAGAGTAGAGTAAACTATAAATTTCAATACAAAATAATGAAGGTACAACACCAAATTAGATCATAAAACTATACTTTACTAAAAGACTAAAAAGTGTATAATTAATATAACATTTTATGAAGTTTATATATTATGAATGTTTTATAATAATTATGAAAGTGTAGGTGTAATATTTATTTTAGAAAATAAATTTTTGGTAGTCGAGTTAGTTGTTACATCGAATTACCTATATACTACATTAATTATACTGTAACTCTATAACAGTTACAACTTTTAAAAACTTTAATTTTATGTTTTTAACTAAAAATTATTTAATATTTTGTTACTGGTAACTTTAAAGTGTAGTGTCGTCTATCACCATAGTTAGTGCTTACTCAAACAATTTTAGCTAAAAGTAATATTTTTAAATTTAAATGATTCTTTAGTAATCACTTATTATTATTATTATTATTTTTGTTGATATGAAATTTTTAATCTATTTTTTTAATTTCTAATATAGAACAGAGCAAATTCTCAGATTTTTTCCAATTTTTTTTTTTTGGATTATGTTTGCTGTCAAAATAAAATAGCTGCAATTCCACATCCTTTATAAAAGTAAACTTTTATGAAACCCGTTTACAATATTATTATTTCTGACAGAAAGATAAGAAACAATTTTTTATTTTTTGTTGTACACTGTAATACATAAACATATTTATATTATACAAAAAAAAAAAAATGTAGATAAATAAAAAACGTAATTGCTTATACTAACAGAAATTATAAAAATTACGTAGGTTAGAATTATTATAGTAACTATACAGTGATTCTACCACGACGCAACTGTTTGATCATCTAACTCTTTTCTAAAATTTTTAAAAACGAATTTTGTTACTTTATTTTATAGACTAATTTATAGTCTTTCTGGATCTAACAGTCAGTCAATAACAATAAACTGAACCTACATCGTTATTGATCATTAATCACATATAATATACTTGTCTTATAATATTTTAGTACACTCATGGGCACAATTAAAGGGGAGTGCTTAGCTTCCCCAGTTTTATCCAAAGCCCCCTAATTTTTAAACGATTTTACTAAAATCTTTTTGAAATTATTGAGACCTTTTAATTACAACTGACAAAATAATTTATTGATGTTTATTAATTACACGTCTTTTACAGCTTATCGGTTATATTTTTTCTAATAAGTATTGTATTAATTTTTAGATTTATACTCGAATGACAAAAAAAAATTCAATTACTGTGAAGGTTGATAAAGTTTAAATTCTACGAGTATATTCTATATTAATCGATAATTTTATCGAAAAAAAAAAATTCATGACACTTGTGTATAGCTGTGTAATAGGTTTTAAATTGTCTGTTTAGTCTTTACCCTGTACTTCGTAGTCTGTACTCAGTACGAGTTGTTCCACTGAACATTGTGATAAATTATTAATCGAGTGTTTGCTTTTTAGTGTCATATTCATAGTAATTATCATTTTTATTCTTACTGTGAAATGTAATAGTTTATTTTTTTAAATTACAATAGATAGAAGAAAAATATTTAATATTTTTTAATTTCGTAAAGTTACTAAAAAAGAAAATTTTCCTCTTACAAACAATGTGGATATTCAAGAACATAATGATCAACAACTAGACGATCCAGATTAATGTTGTTCTCAAACAAAAACTATTAAGAGCAAACCCATAGATAAACCCTTTTTACTTGTATCTAGCTCAACGTTTGTAATTAATTTAGATACAAGTCTATTTTTCGATATCGACTCGGGCCTTATAAGACCTATTTTAAAAGTAAGTAAATAAACTTAGTTGTAGAGTTATACTTATGATTAAATTGTATGTCATTAAAATTAATAAAGTACATATAACATATAAAATAGAATATTTTTTATAAAGATGAAATTAAATAATCAACAGAAAGTTCAGAATTTCTAATTTATACAGATTTTCAGATAAAAGTTTATTAATGGCAAGTTCAAGTGATTTATTTTGTAATTTAGATTTTGGCATATCCAATTTCATTGTACTTCATTTATCATTATAAGATAGTACAAATAATAGATAAATACAGAATTTTTTAATAAATTCTAATATAATACAGTAGAACCTCGATTATCCGTCCCCCAATTAACCGTCTTTCTCGGTTAACTGTCAGGCCACCACTTGTGTATGAGTAGGTTATAAATAATAATATACATAAATGTTATCCAAAACTTTCCAGCAATATCTACTAGATAAGTGTATAAGCGATAAGCGATAGATATTATATATGTATATACATGTATATATATATATTTAATGGGTGAAGTAAAAACAGTTATTGCGATAGTGCGAGCAATGCTGATGCGACTCAGCTATTACTGCTTCAAAGAATAAGAGATATGACAGCCAAAAAAGCACGTAATATGTTAAAACAACAAAAATTAACCGATTTTTATAATATTAATTGTTAAGTATGTATGTAATTGTAAATAATAAAACTTTTTAATAAATTAAAAAATAATAATAATGTACCAATAAGTAATTACTTAAAAAAAATAATAAATAATATGTATATACTATATATGTATACATTTTTGTTGCTCGCTTAACCGTCTTTTCGATTATCCGTCAAAGCTCTAGTCCCAAGACTAACGGTTAATCGAGGTTCTACTGTACTTAAATTACTTATTGTCCAAAATAATATTCTTATATCAGTAAATTATTTATAACAAGATTTTTAATTATTAATTTAATTATCATAATCTTTTTTCTTTTCAGAATTTTGTGAATATTTCAATCGACAGTTCAAGGTCTGAAATGGTAGTTTCACATAATTGTTTACAAGTCTCAAAAAATGATTTTAATGATTTAAAAAATATTATTGAAAAACATATCTATTTAAATAAGTTCAGCTACATGCAAACGTTTATTTTCCTCAATGAGGTGTGTTAAAAATTGGTTAAAAGTAGTATGACACATGAAAGATTTAGTTATTTATCTATTTTATATTTTGAAAGAAATGCTAATTTAATCGATTTAAGCTTATTGTTAATTTTTCAAAAAAGAATAAACGTATTTAATAACGAGAAAAATGAATAAAGTAAAAGCGAAATGTAGCTGGGACGATATAATACATTTATAAGTGCTGGAAAATATAACCACTCATCAGATACTAATATTAAGTTCAAGTTATTACCTTTCTCCTGATCTTTGGAGGGTTCTCGAGGTCATGTTCTCATGAATGTGATCAAATAAACCGTTACGTAAAATTAATATAAAAACTATAATAATAAAAATAATATATTATGATCATGCGCCTTACTAGATTCGCAGCAGTGAATATGTTATGCTTTTATAGGAAAAAGTAAGGTAACACAATTGAAGAGACAACTTTCTGAATACGTGAGTTCAAATAAAAAACAACATTGGTTTAGCTTATTAAAATCATAGAATTAATAAATAATATTTTAAAATAAATCAAAAATGGCATTGCTTATAAAGTGAAATAATAAAAACATGTAAAAGTTTTAAATTCCCATAAATAATATTTTTAAATCATAAAAAAATAATTACATTATGTAACGTTTAAATAAATAATTACATCCAAATTTTAACTAAAAATGTCTATAAAAAATAACTGTTTATATTTTTTTAGAGTTTATAGTTCCAGCATAAATTACTTAGGAATTATACGTAATATATTTTGCATTAAATTTTCAAAATTTATACAAAAAAATAAAAGTTTTTATGAATTTTTAAATACAATCTTTTATGCCTTTGACGAATTTCTTCAAAATTCTAACTTTAAATACATATAAAAAAATATTGTACATATAAATACTAAAATACATATATATATAAATATATTTATAACATTTTTATGTAGATAAATGTAAGAACAACTTTTATAGTATATAATATTAAATTTTCAAAAACTTTAACCTAGCGAATAATTTTTTATCGACATTTATGAAGAAAAAAAAATAATAAAAATTTGAAAACTAGACATGCTAATAAATAAGCTTAAAATGAGTTTAAAATTTTAAAAATTTTATCACATAATGAGAATGATGATATAAATATTGTGGGAAAATTTAAATACGTACCTATCTATAGTTATTCGTTTTTTAATTACAAATAAAAATAAAAATTATTTGAAAAAAATAGTTCTTATACAGATGACAATTTTGTAAAAATTTGAATTTCGAATTCATAAAAAATTGGTTTGGCTTTCAAATAAAAGTTTTTTTTACATATATTGAAAAACTTATAAAGAACCTAGCATTCAATTTATTTAAAGTATAAACAAATGTTTTTTATGTATTTCTAACTACAAAATAACTTGTGTTTTTTACATTTTCACAAATTATTCTAAATTTAAATGCTTCTAAAATTGTTTATATATTTTCGATATTTTTTAATTGGAGAATTAAACTGTATTAGTAAGCTTGTATTATATTTTCAAGCTTAAAATTTCCGCTTTTCCTTAATTTTATTTATTTTTTTCTGATTGTAAAAATGTTGACTTCTCTAATTTACAAACTAAATCCAATTTACTATTCAAAGCCATCTTTAAAGTTATAATCGAAACATTTTATCCGACAACTCATCTAAAGTAACTTACTTAAAAAAAAAAAAAAACGCTTCATTGTAAAATCAATACATTCATTGTCACAGAAATCACTTATCAGTTCCGATACATTAGCCTCGTAAATAATACAAAAGCCAAAGTCCTCAGAAATTTTGAACAGTACGTATTTAAAATAAATAAGAACTTGCACTTTATTTAAATAAAAAATAATAATAATAACATTAATTATAACCCCAATAATTGACCATGGATTTATTAAAAATACCACCATAGCTTCTTTTAACTGCAATGGTTTATGTTGAACCTATACAACTATACGTCTATACCTATATCAATTTATCATATATTATTTATTAATTATTAAAAAAAATAATAACATTTACATATTATTAATTATTTATCACTATTCACTAATATTAAACAACAAATAAAAACAAAGTATTTGAATTTTACTGGTCCATGATATTATCTAACAAGTGATTTATAAATGGAAAATGTTTGATTTAAATAGAAATCAAGTGCCTAGATGAATATCCCACTCAGATTCTTAGTCCTTGGATACTGTTTAAATAATACAAATTATTATTTGATATTTAGACAAGTTATTACTTTCATAATTTAATAAAACTTTGTACCAATTATCTAATATAAGAACTTCCGAATTCCAATCATGGTAGCAATAATGTTATTTTCATAATCATAGATCATGCTTCAGACGACTTTATAAACTATCATTGCTATAATCTTCTTGTCAAAATGTATTAATAGAAAATATCAAAGAAAGTTTACACAATGTCTCGTCTAAATAAAGTATTAAGATTTAAAATACATAATATATACATTCACGGGTGGCTCGTCAGATCGTCAGGGGTGACTTAAAAAAAAAAAAAAAAAACAGCTAGGTACTTGTAAATAATAATTAATTAAAAATTAAAATGTATAGAAATATTTTTATTTGAATCGAAAATATATTTTATCGTTTTCTTTGTTTATTATTATTGAAAGCCACAATATCTAAAATCTATAAATAGTTATTTCAATGGAAATATTATTTTATTCATTTCAACGACGGTCGCCGTTTCAGCGAAACTGTCGGGTGGCAGTTTCAATCGCAACGTCATGTTGGACGAAAGGGACCAGGAAGAATAAGCCGCGTATTATAGACGCTATTGTAACTGGGTTTACGACAGTATTTGCTATGCCGCCGTTAGACGCTGAACGCCGTCATAATTAATTATATTCATTATTTAATAATTTTATTGTTTTACGACATACGTACGTTTATACTACCTACCTACCTACCTGATATTTATTATTGTCGACATTTTAATATTCTTAGTTATTTTCAAAATACAAAAAGACCAAGTAATAGAATTTTTATTAACCAGTGGTTTTAATACTTCAACGTACCAACGAACAAAAAAATCAATTGAATCTTAATCGCCCAACTTCTCATTGATTATTATAAATGATCGCAGAATTGAATTAAGTAGATAACAAAAAAATTTAAATAATTATATCATTAAACCAGTGGTCGTGGTTCCCAACTGGTAGTCCGTGGACTCGTCTCAAGTGGTCCGCACTTTAGTAACAGCATAACGTTTCCTCGTGGTTTTTTTCAACCACATATTTATGTGAGCAAGGATTTTCCTCGCAATCGTTTATTAAAAAATAAACAACGAAATTGTCTGAATTCAAGTGACGATAATATGCGACTTACACTAAGCAATAGCATCATTCCAAGAATGCCACAACTGTTCAAAGAAGCGCACACTAATAAGTCACATTAATTACCTAAGTACCTATTATAAATTTCTTCAATTTTTTTTTAAATTGAATAAGACTTAAGTTAATTAATATATGCCCGTAAAATGTAGGTAACATTTGAATTTGTATTACCTACCTACCTTATTAAACAGTATAAATTAATGTATTCAACAATTATTATTAAAAAGGGTTTTTCTTGTTCATTGCCTTATGAAGTTTATGTTACAGAATTTATGTCTCTCCAGAATATTTACTCACGAGCCGCTACTGTTTATAATATATTTATTTACAGCCCATATTTACGTAGTCTGTACCTACTTTACATTGTAATTTGTAAATATTTGTGATAACTGATAAGGCCTATCATTTATATTCCGTAGATGATAACGAATTGTGATAGTGTGATACTATGTTTTTTAATTATAATACTATAATATTATTATAGTAAGTAGTAACTATTAAATAATAATAGTAACTATTGTACTGTAATTATTCATAATCCATAATTCTAAATATTTTTAATTCAATTTCTTGTCCAATATTTTTACTTCATCGCACATTCCGAACAGTTGACGCAACATGGTCGATTACAAAGAGTTCGATTTCCCAGCCGAATTGTGCTGTTCGCCCAGTCCACTGATCGCCATCGCCGGCCTGGATACAGTTAACAATACCATCCATAGGACAATTTGGGATGCTTTCCACAGCCCTATAGGCCGTGACAGCCGAGCTGTTTTAAATTTCTTTCACCTTACATCTGAGTACAAGTTTCCTAGTTTGAGCGAAAAGGTATATAATAATGTATTATTAATAAGTCACTAATTTGACCCCATCTGAATCAAACCAATCAAACTTAACCAGTTTACGTTACATCTGCTTTTCTGAAACTTACTACACTATTTATGTTTTTTAGAGGGTGATGCCTTATATTCCAAAAGGTATACTCAAAAGAAATTGGCTTGAAAAACATATTCGTTATGATCCTGCTGTGGTAGTAATTTTTTACGACTGTGATTGGAATGACGAATCGTGGAATGAAAAAATCAGTGAATGTTCATCCAGAGTCCAATCAATTAGGTTGTTGTTTAATATTATACAATTAGACTTACTTTAATAATCAATAGTTTATGGTTTTCAATCTACTTGTAGTGATGTTTATGTTTTTACTATAACCATTTACAACTTGTCAACCAAAAAAAAAAAAAAAAAGTTTTACTCTCAACCATTCTTAGAAACTATTATTTTCCTATTAACTACCCTTGTTGTATTTACATGAAATTAATAGGCTGTCTCTGGAAGGAAGGAAATCAAGAATTGTTGTAGTCTTAATACAAAAACTAATGCCTGTGGTTGATGACACTATTACTACTGAAAGAGCTGCATCACTGTGTGAAGCTTGTACATTGAATCCAAAAGCTTTATTTATACTTCCAATAGTAGACAATATCCATGGCTATGCTATAAGGTAACATCATTTTAATACACTTATATAAATCAATTATTATTTATTAATTATAAAACTTAGGTTAGAAAATGCATTTTATGATTTGGCGCAGAATTATTATCAACAACAAATCAGATCAGTTAAATCTAAATTAGAAAATTTAAGTAAAACCAGTCATCAATATTTAATTGTTCGTTATTCATTCAAAATTGGATTTTATAATGAGCTTAGACAAGACCATCATAATGCTCACAAGTTAGTATGCTATTATATTTTACATTTCTAATATTTTAATTTGTTTTGTCAAATGTTCATATTTAGGCACTATCATCAGTGTTATATGTCTTTATTAGAAATACGCACTTTTGACACAAACATCTATGAAGTGAAAGTTGTTGCTGCATACATTGTATACAAAATAAGCAGATTGTTGTTTGCAATGAAGAGAGCTCGAGATGCATTGACTCAGTTTAATTCCCATATAAATGTATTTAAATCAATGATAGGACCTCCAGAATTGATGTTTGAACACTATTCTTGGTTATCAAAACAGTAAGTTTTCACATACATTATCCAATCAAGAATAAAAAATTATTTTTTTATAGATTTTCAATGTTTGCATCATTATTTGATGAAACAACAGCTGAAAGTTTCACTGCTACTCAAGCATTAAATCCAGGATTTTTCTTTAAAGAAGCTGCAGACTATGCAAAAAAGAGAAAAAGTAGTGCTCATGATATTTGTCAGGTATTATGACTATAACATATTATTTTTCTGTATTAATTTCACATTAGAATCAAACATCACTTATTTATAGAAATGTAAACATTTTCAGTAATTTTTATGATTATTTGATGACTTATTTCTTATAACATTTTAAGCTATTATAAGCTTAATAATTCTAATAAGTTATATAGTATATAATTTATTATTTATTTACTTAAAAATAAAAATTTTATAAATTTTACAAAATACTAAATTAAATAAAAATAAAATGGTCATTGTGTTATCTAGGATGCAAATGTTTACCCATCCAGTAATCCATTAAAAGAATGGAATAATATTGAATTTTATGGTCAAAGGCCATGGCGACTTATGAAAACTCTCAACAATTTAGATTTTGATACTATCGAAGCTGATGGTGTTCAAGCTCTAAAATTTTATGAAAACACCAAAGTTGATCATTCAGTATGTAGTTAAGACAACCAAATAATAAATTACCATTTATCTTTCACATATTTAAAATTATTTATTAATATTTTTTAGAAAGCAATCATCAGCTTCTTAGGAAATGCAATGAAACAATTTAAACATTATAAGTGTCCTAGAATGAGAAATTTAATAGGTATTTTTCTAACAAGTGTATATTAAATTATTTTCATGTAAATGTTTATTTATCATTTAATTTTAGCTGTACAGATGGCTGATGAATATTATAACGCAAAGGATTATAGCAAAGCTCTTACGTAAGTACTTTTATCAATTTAAATTTATAACAGAATTATTGATATTAAATAATTACCATTTTATAAATAAGTTTATGGAGTCACATGTTGTGGGATTACCGAGACGAAGGCTGGGAAGCAATTGCCCACGAACTAGTAAATAAATGTCTGAAATGCGCATATTTAACAGCGAGTGTTCAAAATTATGTAGAACTAAATCTAGAAGCTTTAAAATATTACAAAAACATTGATCTCCAAAAAGCTTTAAACAATATTGGTTCGATAATACAAGTAAATATAATATTACAATAAATAATTTTGAAAACTTATAATATTAACATATATTTAAACAAAATATGTTTTTAGAGAAAAATTCCAGAACCTGAAAAAACACTTAATGAATATGAGAAAAATATATCCATGGAAGAGTGGCAAAAATGTGACTTTATGCGATCAAAATCTGTTTTGGAAATAGATATGTCTGTTACAAATTCTACAGTTGATACCAAAGTTATTCTGAAAGATGTTTCATGTGATGGAATTGAAATAGATATCTTTATCAAGTACTTTATCAACATAAATATAATATAATATCTATCATACTGTAATTTAATTTAAACCAGTTTTGTACTATTTCAGGGCTAATTTTCCTATACTGGTGCAGTTTTCAAAACTTATAGCTTGTGTTACTTGCATTGATAATACATATGATGTTGAGGTCTGCACAGATAGCTCTAAACTTATTTATGGAGAATCAAAAACTCATACATATACTTGCAAATTTGTGCCTTCGCCAAATGATGTTGGAAAAGAAATCACTGTAAGTATTATAGTACAATAGTGAAATCAGTTTTGTTCATATTGTTCAAATGAAAACAGACAAATTCAGTCGGTTTCAAATAAGAGGTTAAAGTACTGATACTTGTGCAAAGAAGAGTTTTAAAAATCCTAGAAGAATTAATTCAAAAATTATTAAAACCTTTTTTTTTTTTTTTTTTATTATATTACAATAAGGTACTCCTAGCTTACGCTATCTATACCTAGAGATGAAGATAAATTAAAACCTAATAAAGTGTGAAAAATTATGCTTATTATGCTTGCAGTAAAAGTTTAATTTTTGATGCTAGTTGAAGTGTGTATATCTGACTTTTTTTCATTCAATGGACAGTAAATACTTTTTTTACTTTTGTGAAGTACCAAAAACAGTACATCGTAAATTACTGTTACACTTTACATCAGGGGTCCCCATCAATATTTTTGAAGGACCGCAATAGGAACCTGAAAATTACTCTTTATGGTAGTTCTAAGCCTAACAAAACATAATAATCATTGTCACAGAAATATCTATGAGAGGCCAAAACCTGACAAAAAAGTGTAATTTGTGTAGCTTGTGCCTTTCAATTTCAATCTTGATAAAAATACATCTCACAATTTATTACAATAACTCGCTTCCCACCTTTGCTACAAAAAATACTATATAAATACATAAATTATTAATATAGTGGTAATTTTTTTTCTTTTTGTCTATTTTCACATTAAAAAAACTGTCTTTGTTTAGCTATGAATCAAGCTATTGAATTATTAAACTATTTAAATATAAACTGCTATCATATATAAGTTTTTCCTGAAATAAAAAACTTTTTTTTTTTATTAGGTTAATTCTGTTAAACTACAATTGGGAAATGAACCTGATTTTCCAATAGTTTTGAAATTCTATAGTTCAATAAAGAAAACCAAAAGCTTTGAAAGAGAAATGATTAATTTCAGGTATTTTTACATCATAGATAATAATAGTGATGTTACAAACGCTGATTTTTAAGAACAAATCAAACTTTAAAAAAGTATATAAATATAATATGATGATTAAAAATATTATATTTATCCTAACATTTAATTAAATGTTATATTTTCTTTATAGTTCTTCATCAAATTTAGAACAAATTTTAGATTTTATTGGTTTGATTCTATTTACATATTTACAATTAAAAAAGCTCAACATGCAAATTTACAGTTTGTAATATCACTAATATTAATTTATTATTACTTAATTTTAAATATTTTACTCATTTTCATGATTATTTAAGTTTGTCTAAGGCTTCTGATGATGAATTTGAACGAATCAAACAGATAACATCAACTACTCTAAAACCAAGAAGTTCAAGACTAGGCATGGAAATCAAACATAAAAATCCAGCACTGTTATTGGAATGGTATAAAGTGTCCATTTGTTTGACAAATTTAGAAGATCGACCTGTTAGTGATGTTTGTTTAAATTTCTCACTCAATCGCAAAAATAATGAAAAAGTTGAACATTTGAGTAAGTATACGATATTAAACAAAAAAAAATTATTTCTATACCTATTAACATTTATCAACGATGTACAGCTGAAATATGTGAAGATCCAGATAAAAATGTATTACCATTGCCTGTAGATTTTAAATTAGACAGTATGCCTGTTGGAGACCAGAAAACTCAATCATTTTATGTTAGATTTTCAAGTTTAGACACTCGTTACTTTCAACTTATGGTCAGTATACATTTTTTATTTTTTATTTTATTGTAAACCATTTATAAAATAAATCAATATGATAAAAACTAAAAAAAGTAGTTATAAAAGTGTTCAAATTAGAGAAACTTGAAAAAAGTTTGAATTATTAGAAAATTTGTAAATAGTGTTCAATTTATAGGTGGAGTACATAAATTTATTATTCAAATATATTTATGAACACTTTCAGTTGAAAATGTTCATTGAAATAGAAAATAATTCGAAGGTTTGGTAAAATTAATAAAACTATAGAATATAAGATATTTCACTAGTTTTGAATTTCATTTTTTATTACAAAATTATTAATGTCTGTTGCTATTAATTATAATAAAATATCATCATTTTATTTTGATTGTGAATACAAACATTTCTAGTAAAAAATAATTTAATTTATTTGTTTTAAAGACATTAAAAAATTTTTCATGAATAAGTAATAAGTAATTATCATAAAATCATTATTTTGTGTGAATAAATTTCAATGATACATGATGACAACACAGTTAACATTTTAATCATAATAGACATTAAAAAAACATTTTCTAAATGCAGTTTAATACTATTAATTACTGTTATTATTTTACTTAAAAATTTTAAATATTTAAAAATGTTATATATTGCTGCTATGTATATACTTTTTAATGGTTCATTAAATGAGCATTCACATATCTAGATGATTAACATTTCACTACATAGGACCTTTTATAAAGTGAATGTCCACATATAAAAGATTTCTTCAGCTAAAGATTTATAATTAAGTTTATTTATGATAAGTATCTAACCACATTAAAGAATTTTGCCATTTCATGTTGAACTAATATATTTAATATATTACTAATATATCATTACCTAAATATTTAATGTATGAAACATGATACAATAAGTTGTGATTGCACCATTATAGTTATTATTACATTTCATTTATATGTTAATCCACTACAGATTAATAGTTTCAAAAGGAAATTATTTGAATGTTTAATGATGCTCATTGTCAAATTAATTAAAAATTACTTTTATTTAACATTTTAACCCATCATATTTTATTTGAACTCTCTGTTAATATGTATACAAACTATTATCAATTAATTAACCAACAATATTATACTAATATTTATTATTATTTCAGATAAGCTATTCAATAGAAGATAATAATAGAACAAAAATTGCTTGCGTAAAAGATGTTGAAATAATTATAGATGTGAACATTGTATTTGACATAACAGTTACTTACATGTCTTCCAAATTTGAACCTGTATCTAAGGTGTATGTTAATGAACCATTAATAGTGATGCCAAACATAAAGTGTCTTTCCCCATGGCCAATATTTATAGAAAATACATCTTTTCAATTGGTAAATCTTATGAGAAAAAAAATTATTTAAATCAATCTAGAAAATTTTCATTTAATATTACAGGCTAAACATGTTAATATTTCGGCTGGTGGTTACCAATCAGTACTTAATGGAGTACTTTTAGAATCTGATGAATGTGCTTCAGAAGTAATATGTATAACACCCTCTGAGTTTAGTGAAAATATTTTAGGTTGTTTCACTATAAATTGGAAAAGGTAATAAAAAATATTATAAATAACTAATAAGTAAATATTTAAACTAATTTGTAATTTTGTTTATAAGCTATAAAATCTTCATTTTTATTTGAATACCTACTAATTTTTTGCTTTTTTATTTTTTTGTCAGGGCTAATGTGGAAAGTGAATGTAAGAGTGGATATTCAAGTATAGAATTACCTAAAATTATTGTTGAAAAATCTACATTTCTGGTCAGTTATTTTAAATTATGTGGTTTTGATACTGAAGAAAGTGATGGATTAATTTTGATTTTAGGTGGACATGAAATTACCAGCTCACGGGTGGCTACATACACCAATGAGTGTTGTATACTTTTTACATAATAACTCTGAATCACTACTTACATTAGATGTATCAATGGAAGCAAATGAAGCATTTATGATGGCTGGACACAAAGATGTATGTATACAAATATACTATATAATATCAATATCATACTTAATTGTATATCATTTTAGATGAACGTCACAGTTTTGCCTGAAAGCACATACAAGTTGCATTTTAATCTCTATCCTCTTGTTGTTGGTGTGTCAACATTGCCAAAAATGCACATTGACTGTACTTCTGAACCTAATGATTTTAAACACATTTTAAATGATGTATTAGTTAGATCTTTACAAACCCAAATATACATTATGGTGAGTAATATTATTGCTTTTTAGCACATTGACTGCCAGCAGTTGCATGGATATTTTTCTTACAGAGCCATGTTCTATTTTTAATACCATTTTAAAGTAATATAAAATTGTTACATTCTTATTATTATTATTATATACAGATTTATTTGTTTATTAAATAAAACTCATTATTTTAAAATTTATTAACTTAAAAAAAATTTTTTTTACTTAATTTCTTATCGAAATAAAAGAACTTTTTTGAAAAATTATATTTTTTAATATATTTTTATAAATTACATACATTTTTAATTACATAATTAAAGCAAAATATTTTTTAGATTATTTTAATGTATACAAATTGAAATTTGAATGAGTATTTTATAAGTTATAAATATTTAGAGTTTAAGTGGGTGGAATGAAAATACTCTGTAAAATGTAGTCTACTACTCCACTTACTTAAACTTTAAATACTTATAACTCATAAACTACTAGTCTAAATTTTGACTTTTATTGTAACAAAATACTAAGAAAAATATTTTATTTCAAAATACAAAATTAAAAATGTATTTTGTTATTTAGAAAAATAAAAACATTAAAAAAGTGCTGTAATTTTGACTGAAAATTAAGTATTTTTAATAATTTTTTTTTTAATGCGGTAATAAATTTTTTAGTGCATATAATATAATCTGTTTAAGACTACTAATATATCTTTCAATCCAAAATTTTCTCCTCTTTACTATCATCAATAAATATTTATTATTAGTTCAATGCCATGGAAAATATCTATATTTAAAAATAAAATGTGTGGTCATACAGTATATAGATAATGACATAATATAGATAACATGGTGCAACTGCCAGCGTTTATAAAAATACTTTTATACTCTGATACTGTGCTTGTGATTGCATGGCAGTCAATGTAAATAAATAAATTAATAATTATATTCAATACAAAATAAATGTGTGATACTTACCTTTATTAAGTTTAAATCATTTGGGTTTATAATTTTCAGCCCAAACACTTGCCAATTCAAACAAATGAGGTTTTGAAATAAAAACAAATATACTTTATAAAGTTACTTTTATTATTATTTTTTTTTTTTTTTGTTTATTATGGTTGATATTACAATTTTTTATCCAAACAAACATGCAATCGATTTGCTGAATATTTATAATATTAAATGTATTTAATTTTTAATTTTTTGCGTCATTATCATGTTAACAATTGAAATGTGTTACCTACTTATAAGTCATAGCACTGTTCAATATATATTTATTTATTTATTTTAAGTTATTATAATATTGTCTATTATGTTATTATTAAAACTATATAAACATTTTTTTTAAATGTATTAGAAAAATTAATATTGAATACCATTTAATGCATTACTATATTGTATTTTATTATACTCTAGTCTATATTAATTATAAAATCATTCATTATGAAAACCTATTAATCTCTTTCAAAATAATAGAATTCTATTTACTATAAAAGAACGAATATAAACCATTCTATTATACATAATAAAAATGACAATGAAGACTATATGATAAATGTATACATGATAAATTAAACATCAATACACAGAAGTACAGAACATTAAAGATTTATTAACAAATATACATCATTTAAGTAACCAATGCAATTGAATTTTTAGAAAATTAAGAAAAAACGGGAAATTTGACACTAAAATAGTTAAACAAAATCAATATTTTTATTATGTCGTAGTCCAAAACCGAATAACCATAGAAACTTGAAATTCTCACCAATTGTTAATATTATCATTTTTTATCATGGTATGATTTTCAAAATATTTTACTTGTTTTTGACTTATTTATAGACAACTGATACAAGATTTCTCATAAGTTGTTATAAATAAAAATTTAAAAAAATAAGTCGAATGTAAATTCACAAAAAAAATAATAATGACACTGAAACTTGGGAGACCGGTTATATTACTTATATTATTTATTATTTTGTACCTCTGTAACAGTTCCTAGACTGACTGCAACTGTTTTTTTTTTTTTGTTTTTTTTGTTTTAAAAGTTTTATTTATATGTTTTGTTTTACATTTTTAATTTCAAGTCCAAGTCTAAATAAATAGGTTACAGCAAATACCTAATAATGACGATAATATTACGAAGATATTATGCTAGATTGGTAATAAGTAATAACACTTGGTAATATTGACATAGTAATTTCCAGCTGCGTTATTTGTTCAATAAGCAAAACATAAATACTCATTAAGAGTTATTGTAGAAATTTTAATAAAAGTAATAAAAGACACATCAGATTTCTTATTACAGTTGGTAATATATATTTTAATTATTGTAATCTACAAGTGATAGTAAAGACAGAACAAATACATAGGTAAATATTATACAACATAATAGATAATACAAAAATATTATAAATATATTTAAGTGTTTGTCAACCGATATTATTTTTTTGGTAATTTGTATTGTGTTCATGAGATAAATAGATATATTACATAATACATTATTAATAGTGTAGAGTTACCTGTCTTGGTAAATTTGCTGACATAGTGTCGAAATGGTGAAATGACTGTCGTACCGGTAACTACCCATCTAAACGATAATATGATATCTACCTATTTTTGTGACAAATGGACAGCGTTTAATAGAATAACATTGAATCGAATCATTGAATCCCAAGTACTGAACGAGTCTCGCAAATACTTTTGGGTTACTCGAAGTCGAGTCCGACAAACATTGTTAGGTAATTCGAATCGAGTCCCTTCCTTTAATTATAATAGTAAGTATAAAAAGACAAATAATTAAAAAATGATAATAAATAAATATAAATTTTACCTAGAGAATAATTTTTTATCGACAGTAAATAGTTATAGAAAATACTAAACAAAAATTGAAAATTTGTCATACTTATAAATATTTCAAAAAGAGTTAAAATTTTTTGAAAATTTTATCACAGTATAAGTATTGAAAATAATAATTTGGAAAAAATTTTAAGTACATACTTATCTTATTATTTTTGGAAATATAACGAAATATAACAAATTGTTTGAAGAGAAATATTTATTTTACTGGTAACTATCTAAACATACACTCCATTTTTCACTCGCAATAATTTAATAATTAAGTAAGAATTAACTAATTGTGTGTCATCGGCTATATAGGTATAGTTATGAAATTTTATCTTTACTGACTCAATTCAAATATATTAATGTAATAAGCTGAGCTCACAATTCAAACACATAAAAGTAGCATGGATTCAATTCAATATCACTGATTTAATGCGCTAGTACATTTTAAGGGATTTGCGTGACACTCAAAACTGGCCGAAGAATAAAATGTTGAGTTGTTTTTAGTTGTAAAAAACGAAAAGTTTTTAAATTGGTATGTAATTCTCTGCAGTAATCCTGCTAATACACAGTAATATATAAAAAAAAAAAACATTAAAAGTATTTTACTGAACGCATTTATTATATTTACACATTTGTTTAAAAAACTGAAGACAACAGAGGTAACTAATTTTTATAAATCGTATTGTTATAATAATTAACATACGTAAAACATATTGTATACAAAATTTTTAATATATATATTTTATATAGATTTACCATAACAAAAATAATTCACTGACGTGATTGCGATAATTGACATTACTTGGTTTTTAGAACAAGTGAATCAAGTTTAAATTACTTTGTTTGTAATAATATATTCTAGTATATTATGCAGTTAGATATTATTACTCTTTATAAAAATCAATAGTAGGAAGTTAATTTATTACACGTGTAATGTAGGTTTATATAGTAACTATTAATAATTAAAATTACAATACACGTTAAATTATATATATATATATATTAATAAACTTATAATAATTATTGAAGATTGTAAAATACAATGGCAACTAAGTTTTTGAGAGATTATAAAATATAATTCTCATTAAAATTAAGTACAACTGCTGCATAATGCGTGTACTTACTAATATATTAGATATATATATTATGTACACTGTAGTATAAATATATCTTATTTTCAAAAACAGGTGAAATAAATTAACCTTTTCGAAATATATGATATTTTAACTAAATAATAGTATAATATATAAATATATGTATATATATTGATATATTTTAGAAAATTATTATTTTCCAGAATAATGTGATCCAATATTGGATGGCGGTCCTCTCATGTGTGGATGGTGTTTGGCGGTGCCCGAGTACCGACTACCTGGTCGTGAGTGTACTATCGCATAATGATCGCTATTTGTCGACATGGATCTAGTTGAATTCATCGTAGAGCCACCAGATACGTATCCTGGCTTACCATTTAATGAATACCTAAATTTAAAAAAAGTAATCAATGATCAAAAATAATTTATTACAATGTTTTATCAAATTATAATTCAAATTGAAAAATCAGAAATTTCTAATAATGTTCATAATAAAATCGCAAATACTAGTAATTATTTTCGAATTATTATTTTCACCATATCATTTATATTTTGCCGAATTTGATTAAATTATTTAACTAAAAATTTTTCTGAAAATTTTGACGTATCAAAATCAAAACTATAAACGACCAAATTCGACAAGCAACGAGAGTAACGCGAGATCTTAATTAACAGTAAAGGGGGGAGGCGTTTGAACGCAGAATTTCTGATCAACACAAGAAACTCTTTAAGTAGTAGGTACAATAAATTTCGAGAATTTCAACATATATACGGTCTTAAAGTATGTTTAATGATCCCATCAAAAATCAAAATTTAAATAAATTCGTCATTATAATATATTTATATATATTATATTATAATGGGAATGAGCATGCTTGGCGAATCACACTACAGAAAGAAGTAAAAAAAAAAAATGTGTTACAATGAAAACAAACTCAACGAATAAAATAGGACCAAGTCAGAGTTAAAATAATCAAACGAGAAAACCATCTGAGAGGACGAAGGATATAAATATGAAGATCTCTGTGGCCGGTGCGGGGTAAATGCATTATTTTTATCCGCTCGACATGTGAACGCGGCGAAGGGGATGGAGATCTGCGGGGGTGTAGAAATTTTATCGTCGTCATTACCACTATACGCATATCGTATACACAATATAATGTGATATTATTTTAAACCGTTCAAATTGTTTTTTCGGTCGCACGCCATCGCCGGCCAACCGCTTACCTCGATCCGTACTGCGAACCATGCCAGCTACGGTACGGGTCGTAGTCTTCGATGATGCTGGGCTCTTTTTCAATGATGTCGGTGCGAGCGCACGAGCACGTCATCGCCGAGCACAGGAACACGTTGATGACGAGCATAATGAGGAACATTAGCCCGAACGCTATGCACAGGTATAGCAGCCACGGTGGACGGATGCCACCGTCAGCCGGGTCGTCGCATAGCGTCAGGCTGCGGGCCGTCTCGCCGGGCTCGAGCACGAAAACCGTCGTGCTGGCAGTCAACGTGCCGTTTTCCGCTGGCGAGTCAACAGCGAACTCGTACTTGATCTGCTGCTGCTGCTGCTGCTGCAACTGCACCGCGGATACGCCGTCGCAGTCGGGCTCCACGCACGCGCCCCGACACACCTCGATGTCGCACTGGAAATACAGTTCCGGGCTGTCCGGAAACCGGAACATAGAAGACAGCGTCGCGTCCGCGTACCCCGACTTTGGGTCGTACTTGAACGGCGTGATGACCTTCGAGTTGGACGGACAACTGCGGCATTATACGTGTATAATGAGAATGATATCAATACAATTATAATATTATTGCATATATATAGTGTTTGAAAAACATAAATAACTAATTCGATATTTTTCTGTCCAATATTCTACAGGTAGGTATCTAATACGAAAAAATAGAAAATGTTTTCGAAGCGACAGTGTTTCTAAAATTATGATACGGGTGGATTTAGACGCGTTCTCAGCACGCTTTTTATGAACATTGTTGAGTACAATAGTGAAACCAATAATTACTGTCCAATGAAAATCGGCACAGTTAACTTTATGTTATTAAATAAAAACTAATTGATTGTAAACAACTCGAAAATATTTCCGATTTGATATTATCTGCCACTGACCATTTAATAAAATTGTTGACTGTACGAGACCGTTTATTTTGAGAAGAAACATACTGCTCTGATCTCTCGGACCATTGCGGTTATTAACGAAACAAAATAATAGCCAAGTATAAAAGAAAATCCCATCGAACAACATCTTCTTAGAAACGCTAGAGCAGACGTATGCGAGTTAAAAAACAATCACGGTTTAAACCACTAATTTCAGAGTCTTTGGAAGTTGTAACTAGAAAAACCACATAATTGTACTATACGCGGTACAGCGGGAGATCTTTTGTAACCAACTATGTGCAGTATCGTCAGGGTTCACTTACCCGAGCTCATTGATGAGGTTGACGCTGTTGTTCCTCTTGTTGAACGCAAAACAGTTCTTAACGCGTATTCCATAGGCGCCTGTGTGGTTTAGAACATGAAAAAAAAAAAAAGGAATTTATGTTTGATTCCTCGTAGTTGCGTATATTATTTACACAATTATGTACGATATACACCTAGGTTTGGGTAAATATGCCTTTAATTTTTTTTTAACAATATTTATATTTAATGGTTGTTCCACTTCAATAAATTACGTAAAATGTTGAAATATTAATAAATTATAAGTGTAAAAATTGTTTAATAAAACCACAAATTGAAATTAAATATTAAATTCAAATTATCATTATTGAAGCGTGTAATTTATTACATAAATACTTTCTCACGATAAAAAAAAAGAAGAACACTGTAGCTTTAGGAATCAATAATACACGTATAAATTAAATATATTTATGTATTATACATAAAGTATTAAAATGTGCTAATAACCGTTACATTACAGTGAAATTAAATATTTATATTTTAGTTGATTTGAACAATGTGTATAAATTGGTTTTCAGAAATCTTCCTTAGTAGGTAAAATGAAGATACAAAAATAAATACTTAGTAGTTACCAACCAAAAAAGCTACAAAAATAAGTGTATTTTATTAACTATTATGTTTGTGTATTATATTATAAATTATAATAAGCGTATTATGATTTATGATAATATATAATTTCATCATAAGTGCATAGAATAACTTTAAGGGTTTTAAAGATAAATAAAAAAAAATTCCTCTAAAATGTATTTGGACCCAAATTTATAACACGAACAATATTAAATTTTCTTATAATCATCCGTTAATAAGTTGTTAAAAGTTTCAATATTAATTAAGTATTATTCTATTTTACCATCGTGTCTAGATATCTCAGCCCTTAGTGTGTATGGATGGCTGTAAACAACTTCCTGAATTCTTTTCCCGTTCTCGAGAAATTTTAATGATACCAACGACGTTTCGTTTCTGAAAAATAATTTAATGTTTTAATCTTGTTGAATTTTTTTTTTCTTTTAACATTTGTAGAATTTCATCGGCAAGTTCAAGTTTATAGACATTATTTACTTGGAATTCTTGAATCCCGATTTGCCACATGTGATGACGTAATACTTATCGTCCGCAAGTTCTAGAGTCCTGTGTATTCTTATAGCAATCGGTACTGATCTTTCTTCGGTTTTCTATTAAATTAAGTATACAAACATTAATTAAATATAGGTATAACGATTATATGGTGTGAAAACTTAATTGTTAAATTTTTCATATGGACCTAGTGAAAAACTATATAATCTAATTAAGTGTTAACTACATAGTGTGTATAATACATTTAAATATTATTCTTATTTCCTATAATATTAACATGTTTTTATATGTGATTGGTATTCTAATATTGGGTAACGACTTATGAGCTCAGTTGAATGAAACAAATTATTAGTATATTTGTAATGAAATTTTAATTGCCAAAAATCAAAATTCAAAATCTTCTGACTTTATTCGGTATATCTATTTGTTTAGGGGGAATGTTTATCTAAATTTTATTATGTACATTTATATTATTTGAAAAATTAATTTCAATTTTTAGACCAAGTGTTTAAAACAATAAACATTTTATGACCATTTTAAATTTTTAAATATATTCAATCATATTATTTTAAAATATTTATATTAATAAAAGTGAATGTTTATGTGTGTGTATGCAATCCACAGTCAAGTCTATCGCACGCGGCGTCGCGGCGTTCTGAAATTTGGTAACTACATAAATAATCATATTCCTATACTAAAGAATGTACATCTCGAAGCCAAATTTTAAAGCGTGACTCACACAGAGATTTGTTGGCTCCTGAAAAATTAATATTTATTTTTATTTTTGTAGGTTACTTTAACCAATAGCATCTATTGGTTACATGAAACAAAACAGCCATGATAATTTAAAATAATTTTAGATCTATATTATATATTTTATCTAAATCTCTCAAATAATTGTGTTGAGAATTTGTATAGTTTACTCTTTACATTTAACGGAGTTCAAATAAAGGAAATCTACTAGATTTTAATTTGTCACGGGCAACGTTCTGCACAAACAGTTAGTGTGAAATATATTATATGAATTATCATTTTTATCGTATTTGTACAATATAATTAGATTTATATTTCGAGTAGGTATCTAGGACCTAATTTATCAATCCCGGTACTTATTTTTTATGTGTACATAAAAATGTGATTAAATGAGAAATGAGAATAAGTATATCTACCATTATTTATTGTAAAATAAAACCTTAATGTTATAAGCGCATAGATTCTAGTTTTTAGACTAGTGATTACAATAAATTATGATTTAAAAATAATAAACTTTATCTAAAGAATATAATCAGAAAATATACGATCATAATGTACGACCCACGTCAAAAAGATTAACTCTTTTAAATGCACGGATTTGTATATTAAAATTTATATTTATATATACAATTTAGTCGTTGATTTAAACGTGTTCTATTTATACTTCCGACTTCCAAGTTATTTACTGTGATTATCGTTACCGAAGATTAAGTATGTCGTTCACCTTAATCTTAAATAGTAAATACATTATCTACATTTATTTCTGTGTCAAATTTTTTATGGGCCTATATTTCATTAAGGAATCCGTCACATGGATCAACTCGATTTTGTTTATTACGTAACTGTAACAACTATCCACGAGAGAAAAAAAGAAAACAATTGGTCATTCAAATACGAAAGAAAAATGTTTATGTGTATATAATGTTTCAATCGTTTATTAGACATGCTCGCGTAATGAATAATTTTTTCGTCACCTCCACGGATCATCTGTCCCTACCGTTGCACTTTCCCCGTTCGCTCGATGGCTTCGGTGTACTGACTTCGCTGTGGTCAACTACTCGACCGTAACCAACCACTTCTATTTTATTTACACAATATTCACCAAACAGACACTCATAAAATAATTTACTACACTTTGAATAAATAAATATGCTAACGACTGAATCTATTAATTATTGGTAATTGATTACTTATACGTGTATAAATTATAGTGACATCCGCGGTTGATGGTCATATATTAACATTCATATTTTATATCTCCTTAATAAAACGTACTTATTCGTCATATTATGTAATAAAAAAAAGACCAAACACGAAGAAAATCAGATCTCGACACTGGAAATGTAATTCAATAAAAAATTTGATTAAATTACGTTTATGAACAAGAAAATCACTTGCCAGTTAGTTTAAGTACAAATGAAAATAATGGCAGAAAATTATTTTTAAATGTGAAGAGTTTTAACGAGTAAGGAATAAAAAAAATCATTAAAACAAGTTTGTCAATTTACGAGTTCACAATTATTATTAAATATACCTATTAATCACATAAAATTACAATAGGTATATATTATATTTATTTGTACTATCAAATTTTCCGTAACATATTATATTATATGATAAAAGAATACCATTAAAAAAAAAAAAAAACCAAAAATAATTAAAATGGTCCATCTTAGATGAAGTTAATTTCAAATGTATTAAATAGTTATTTAAATGTAAATGCATTAAACAGTTACAGTTGATGTCCTACTCCACTGTATTATTTAAATATTAATAAATAAGTATTTAAGAACGTATTATGCATGATAATAATGTATAGTTTTTTAATGGTAAGCTAATGTTAAAATCAACAAATCCATTTTGTTCGGAATAATTTTAGTATAATTTAGCTAAAGATATACTATTTCACGACAGTTTCTTAAATCCTAATATATATTCAAATCAAATTATTAAAAACGAGCCTATTATATGCTATGGAAAATAATTGTTTTTAAATACATACACACTATTTTCAATACATAGGTTTATTTTATATTTGAATATAATTGTGCCCTAAAGTGATTATATGAATTTTAAATTACATAATACCTGTAATAAAGTAATAGGTAGGCGTCTACCAGAGAAAAATGTTGATTTTAAAAGATAATAATAATATTTCAATCAAAGACTTTTTTTTTATTTAGCTTTTATAAATTAGGTACCAAGTTTATAAGAATGTAAATCATGATATTAAATCGTTATAAAATATGTAGGTACGTATTATATGTATGGTTTATTTTAGATAAACCGAACCCTGAGAAATTGAAAATACTTACTATACTACTATAGATAATGATCTGTAAAACTATTTAATTACAATGTGTGATTTTTGCCCCTAGATAACTTTTTACGCAGTAAACAAATTCCAGCAGTTGTCAAGGAAAAATTTAAAACATAATGAGATGGAGAAAAATGAATAGGTACCTATAAGAAAAGTTGAAAAAATGTATGGAAGTATCAAACATTAAACAAGACCCGTTTTTAATTTCATTCTTATTATTGTTTCTTTAATCTATATAATATAGTAAAGTAACCTACTATACCTTGATAATTATAAACTTAAAAAAATTATTTATAATATCAAATTCCTATATGTTTATACTTCTATATTTTTCAGAAACCAAATTTTAACCTATATTACTTTTTTTTTTTTAATTGGGGCCTAAACAACTTATAGAACCTCCTTTGATGAATGCTTATAGATATATTATACGGTCGTATAAAAAGTAAAATAAAAATACACGACTTATTTTTATTTGAATATTATAACACTAATTTTTTTGACAAAATATTATAATGTATTAATGTATAGATAATAATGGTAAAAATACGTACAAAAACCAGTGGTAGTCGGTAACACGTTTTTTTTTTCAATACAATTCATACTTAAATATTAAATGAGTGTAATAAATAAGTACGAAAAAAATATTTCAATTTTAACGAAAAGAGTACAATTTATTTTAAGAGTAATTGCCAATTCACAACCGGAATTGGAAATGACTAAGTAATGTTATTTTCATGAAAGACTGAGTACGTATTTACCTATATTTTATATTAACGTATACGATACTGTCTATAGTATTCTAGCATCTGTATATACTATATATACTCTCAAGTATTTTGTCATGCTCATAGAATTAACATTAAAGAAGGTACAACAATTGAAATGACAACGACAGAATGCTTTATTCTTTGTAATCAAAATGTCAAAAACCTGTTGTAATGTTATTCCATAGAAAAACGGGTATTAAACGCCAGTAGAAATATATATTATACTATTAAATCGAATTGACGAGTATCATATCATAGTTTAGGCCAATAGCGTCTTCAAATGGTGATAAAAGGGGAAATTCATCATCATATCGTTGAGCTTTTAAAAAATGTTTTTAGTTTTATATTGTTAATCTTTCTATAATGAAACAATTTTTGACAAAGTATTTAAATTAAGTACATAAATATAAATAAAATTATACATGAATGATTAATGAATATATAAATATATAATTAATAATAATAAATTAAATGGTTAAGTTTTAATACATTAATTATATTACACATTTTTTTCGTCTCATATATAGGTATATATATTATGGCTAAAATTGTCTATCGTATATTGTACGTTTGAATTTAGTTTGAAATAATACATTTCAATACAATTTAAAAACACTTTTAACTTGTTTTAAAATTAAAATATGAAAAAAAAATCTGTTTGGTGATAACGAATAACGTCTAACCACGTGTGCCTTTAAAAATTTAAACTTAAAACGTCTTTAATATCAACGGGTAAAAATGAAATTTATTTATAGACTGGAATACCAATGGTACTCTAAGCTTAAAAAGACGCCTATATAAATTTAACTTGTAAGAGGTAATTTTTATTTGTATCTTATATCGAGTCAGTAATTAATTAGTTATTCTTATTCGATTTATAAAAAATCATATTTACTTTGATAAAGGTAGATTCGAAAAGGAGTAAGTAAAACGTACAAGCGTTTTGTGGAGACCATTGTACTTGCCCGCTTATCCGCTCAATTAACATACAAGTAAAATATGCTTATGACCGATTAAAAAATAATAGCTGGTGCAACTTAAAAAAATAAACGGTTTTCAATACTAACGATTTCAAATTGTGTAAAAATTAAGGTTTCAAAAAAAAAAAAAAACACGAAATTTCCGAAAAAAATGATAACTGTTTAGAGATAAATTTTACCTAGGCTATTTATTATTATATTATTATAACCTACACATAAAACTATAATTCAGGCACGCCCATATCGAAGTATAAAATACTGTGCGTGTTTAACAGGTGTTCTACGGTTCTACACGCTTATGGCGCATAATAATAATATTATAATAATATGACGCCTTATACGACTGCACACGTCATGGTATTCGTACGAGAAGATGGTGCTATTGACGGGATGACGTCTGTCCGTGCCGCTTTTCCGAGGAAAATCTTTACGGGCGGCGACGTGATATCATTAGGCACACGTCGTTCGCAACAATCGCGTAACGCATGCCGCCAAAAAATGCGCTGCGCACCCACCCGCCGTTAGTAAGCCGTTTACGCCGTCCATTCGAGACGTAGTTTACCGTGAAATCGGGTGCAAATTTTTCCCAGGTACACACAACATAACACAACATAACATAACATAACATAATATAATATACGGTACACGATGATAGATAAATGGTATTATGTCTCGTACTCGTCTGCCGACAGTCATCTACTCATCTGCCTCGGCCGTGTGTGTCGTCGTAACACTCGCAACGATAATAGGCACCGAGTGGTCGATAATAGAAGGTATTCGGACGACAAACGGTACAAAATATAGAGCTGTGCGCAAGACGTGTGTAACCATCATAACCGTGCCGGCGAACGAGTAGGTACGTATTACACGACTAACACGTCCGAGCTCTCGACGAAGGAAACCATTAATTTATTTTCGCTGATATTGTCAAAACTCGAAACTATTATTAGCCGAATAAAATTATCCGGTTTCGCCCGTCTACAGTTTTGACAGAACTTTTTCCACCCATTTAAACTAACTATAATTTTCTGGGTTAGGTACGGTGGCACGTTAAATAAAATATTATTTACATAAGTTTATTTTCAATTATTACCTCATAATATACGCGTTCAATTTTTTAATTTCCACGTAATGTTTAATTATACTCGAACTTACATTGTTTGTTTTTAAAACGACGTTCCGTCCAAAACCTCGTTTTGCCCATGAATAGTTTTTATGCAGTAATACAGTTAATTTTTATCTTATTTTTTTTTTTTTTGATTTCTATATTTAATAACTATAATATAATAACACAAATAATCTCTAACCAATGGCAATAATTTTAAAATTAACAATAAAATATTCTATTTTCCTGAGTCAGAAGTAAATTAATGCGTGAGCCACACCTATACTCTATAGTAACCTATAAAGATAGAAAAAAATAAAACTACATACGCCTAGTACATACTCCTAATTCCAATGCATTTATTAATACAACTTGTATTAAAAACAGTTTAATAGTTCCTGAGAATATAAAGGATAAAGAATCAAATAAACCAACATTCGTCGTTTATGAGTATATAACATATTATACACATACTATAAATTTAGAGATTTATAATTGCATTAAATATTTCAGCTGTAACAGACTCGCAACGAAAGTGGCGCTTTGTATACGAGTACACACGATGGATGTGGATGATTTAACGTTATAGATAAAATAGGCCTGTTTTTTTATTTACATGTTTAATAAAACGCTCGTATAACGTATAGCCAGTGGCGGACTATGACAGCGGGATGTCCCGACTTTAACCGGCGGACTGCAGCTAGTAGTGGGGGCAGCAAACTATTATTTATTAAAATTAATAGTTAAAGTCATTCCTGTTTTATGGCTGCAGAGAAAGATATATGTTATACAGAATAATATTTATGTTGAAGACATTATTGACATTGTTAAAAATGAAAGTGATTTATTAGATAAAAACTACGTATGTGTACATTTTTATTAAATTTAATATTGTGTTTTGTTTTTATAAAGTGAGGATATGAGTTATTTTAATATCTAATTTGATAGAAACATATTCTATTAGACTTTAAAATAAGCATGTATTTATAGCCTAAAAAAAAGTCACTAAATATATCCAGGATCAAAACAAAATTAATGACCAGTCAAATAGTTTTCCCGGGTTGCATTGTTTTCATAGTCTGCCACCGCACATGTTCATCTTACTAATTCCACGAATGCGTTACAACAACTTTTCTCTATTTCAATACAAGGTTTATACTCGAAAGTATAGTATACGTTAAGTGATATAATATGTTTGTGTAAGCAATTAAAACATAATAATAAACAAGTATTTGATATCTGTGAAAAAGCTTGATAATCTATAGTTTTAATTGGTACCTACTTCAATTTTGTAAGTGTACTTAATCAATATATTATTTTGAAACCCAAACATCCTTTGTGGAATATACCCATATCAATCACAGATTTATACGAGTTAAGGTAAATTATTATTTAATATTGATAATACATACGTTGTTAATGAATATTCCACAGTAATCGGTCGATCCTTGGGTGGCCAAAAGATTGATGCCGAGCGTGGTGAGCTTGGTGCCGTTACCGTAACTCAAGCAACTCGGTGAACGATAATCTCTAGCGTGCACGGCCCCTGTGAAAAACAAAACGGTTTTATTTTTTATAAAATAATAATTTCGATTCGCCACGACGTTTGCGATGTGGTTATGGGTGCGTCCGGATTTCGAACACTGTTCTTCTCTAATTCACTAATATTGAGTATGGGCAAGTGTAAGTATTTTATTATTAATAAAACGCAAAAAAGTAAACAACACGTATCTGAATATCTCCAATTATTTGGATTGCATTTATTTTTGGAGATTAAAAATGTACTTGATTTTATTTGAACGATTTTTTTGAGGAGAGAGAAAAGGGACGTCATTATATCATGGTTAAGTCACGACGATAACTATAAAGAGATTTATAATTTTTTTTAACAAAATTGGATATAGATAGGTACGGCATGATAAAATGTGAACGTAATGATATTTAACATTATAGGAATATCAACTTCCACCGTCCACGTAAGTATATAATATAATTCTATACACTACTTGTACACTATTACGTTATAGTCATAAAAGTTAATGGTATAATATGGTATACTAAACTTAAATTTTTAATATACACAAATATCATACTTACATAATACGTAATTCTTATTTATTATAAGTAAATGTCAAATAGTTATTATTCTTCATTAAGATCTTAATTATTATGTAATCTTTAATTTTTTTTTTTTAGTGAACACGCTATACATTTAGTAATCTATGTATATTTTATTTCAATGTAGTTACATGATATAATCTATGTATATATCAGTTAAGTTAAAATATTTATTTTTATTTTAACTTTGATATCAATGACTTAATTTTGATTATTTACAAGTTTAAAAAATAAAATTAAGTGCTAACTGTATTTTAAAATGGTTAACTTTAAATAGATAATATTATATACGTGTATTAAGTATCTACTCATATTATACTAAGACGTACCTATACCTAATAATATTATATGTGTACTTGAACACTATACTATACATCTTACAGTATAACCAAAAATCGTTTCTAAAACTTGTCTAATAAGTACATAAAAATGATGTACTAATGAATAGTAAAATTGTTTTTCAAACATTGAAAATCAAGTGACTAGTGTAAAGTACTAGTGTATATTCAATTTTATTATATAATATTTCAAATATCAGTAATGACTAATGACTAATGAGTATATAATGGCTAACTACTAATGATATTAATTAGAAGGAGATTGTCAAATAGGAAATAGCTTAAAAAATAAAAAAACACTTTATGGAGAGATTATTAATTTCTTATTTTTACAATAAAAAATAATTAGATTAAAGGAAAATTATATCTGGTCCAAATCTTAAAGTAGATAGTTCTTTAGTTTAAAAACAATACAATTGAATGCGGAAATTATAAAGATAATAATATAATATTTAGATCCCATGAAAAAGGCGTGGAAAAAGTCCTTGGTGAAATTTGATGTTGAGTGCCTATTTATACTAACATTACTAACTATAGCGTTATGGTTGTTGAAAACAATAAAAGTATTGATTATTGGTTCACACCTTTCTAGTTAAATAATTATATGCAATTTATTCTACTATGTTATAATTTTCTGTGAATGTATAATATTGTGTACATCTAATGATTTTATTTTGATGCACGCGAGTGTACATATATATTGTGTAAATATTAAAAAGTAAGAAACCGAGCTTGAGTGTTAGTATTCCGGTATAAATGTATAATATAATATGTCTTGCTTTGGATTCGTTCACCATGTTGCTAACCACGTAGAGTCTTATTAATTTAAATTTGAAAGCAAAGATAAAACGATGAACCGTGTACAGCAAAGTTTAATAAACGATTTGGCGATGTAGATACGTTAACTCTGTTAGGTCTTTTTGGTCGTATAGAAATATAGATACAATTTTCAAAATGCCTCGCATGCTATATGATTCAAAAATATTCTAAATTTCTTAAATATAATAACATACAATGTAAAATGTGCAAAGTAAAATTAAATGATATGTGATATTGTTAACAGTGTGTTATATAATAGTACAATACAATATCATCTGACTTACAATAGAATAACTAAAATGGTTTATATACCAACTTATAAACCTACACTTAAATATTTAATACAAGCTATACATATTTTAAATAAGAAAATTTGAATTATTTATTTTGCTTTTATACCCAAATATCATTGATCGGATATTCGTTTGTTCTATGTTTATTGTACACGTCTTGTTATATTATATATTTTTATAGATAGAAATATTTTGAAAATCATTCTTTATTTTTCACTGAGGTCGCATGAAAAATATAACAATAATGTGGCCTCGTCAGGGATTTTAAAAAGACATTATTTTTAAAATACAACACTATATTGTTAAGTTCTATTCACTATGAACGAAATAGAAGGTTTACAGTGACGGCCTTTGGTCAAAACTTAATAAATATGTAGTTTTAGTTAGTACTCAATAAACATATTATAATATTTAATCGACCTATCGGTTTTGCAATCCAATATCTAATGTCTGATTATAAAGACTATAGGTGTGCACTGCATTCTGTGCCGTGTTTAAACATATTTTATGACCAGTTGTTCATATTAGAGGACGTGGGATTCGAAGGTAGCAAAGCAGCCAACAAATAAAACATTCTTATTATGTTACCGTGTGTAAAATTGTAAAGTATATTAAAGACCAGTTTAAACACCACGCGTGTATATATATTATTAGTTGTAACTTTATATTGCTTTTAAACTGCGTTTTAGAAAATTAAATTATTCAGTCCCTTAATGGTTTTTAATGCTCTTATCAAATCAATTTTAATCATTTAAAATTATCAAAGATATGAACAGATATAAGCTTTTTTAATACAATTTTATTACCTATTAGGTATTTTCATAAATTTAAGATCAATTTATTTTATGAAATAGATAATATATTAATTTAATAAACGCATTTTTATTTATTTTGGTGATATACCTATATAGGACATTTTAGTTTGACACTATATTTTTAAAAATAACGTACCTGTCTAGATACCATATGTTTTGTTAAAAATAAAATAATTTGCATTACAATATAATACAGTAACTCGTGTCCTTAATTATCGTGTAATTGGCTTATTAAAACGGTCGTATAGCATGCAACAGAGTAATTATAATTGAATAGGTAAATAACAATATCAACTAACCAACAAAAGGCTGGTTGGTGGTGACTTTAATCGTCATGTATCCAGCTTTGCATGTCGCAGTAACGGATGGTATGAACTCTTCTTCCACGAGATTTTGTCCATAGTTAATACGCTGTAAAAAAAAAAAAAAAAACAAAACAAAATTAAATAATAGTGAAGTACGTACAAAAAATATAAACACAGTAATAATATATTTTTCGTTAATTTTGAATGTGTTGTGTATCTTATTATAAATAAATTACGGTTTTAATCTGATGTTAAAAACATAATGGGTATATTTATTTATACATTTATATATTTATATAACATACAGGCAATTTAAATGGCAAATAGTTCGTAGTATACCGTGCGATTAAACCAATGCGAAGTTATTCATTTCATGTTTTTGAAAGTTTCGTTATTTTGAATATGCTTAAGTCTTTGTTAAGTAATAGTCACCCGTGGTTAAAAAAAAATACCATAACTGTATCTTCGGACCACAATACATAATATGAGGGCGTATTGAATTGATGAGGCTGTTGTAAGACCAGATTTTTTGTTGTAATATATATATATATATATACATATGTACTATGGGTGGTACTGTACATATACCCGGACTTCGAGGTCAAGGACCTAGATACCGATAAAGCACGATTAAACAAAAATAAATACGATGATGATTTTTGCGTGTTTCGGTCATAGACGAAATCGTGTCGGCCGTTAGCTAATCTGCCAACGTTACAGGCATGACATGTGTACCCATATATATATATATATATATGTACATGTAAATTGTAGGTATACACACAAACCTTTAATGCATATACAATATGCACGCTACATACACATTGCACACACAATATTTAAGCACACGTACATAATATACATATAATGTGCTACCAGCTATTGTGTGCGAGTATACTTAAATAATATTGTATAGGTACATACGACGGATTACTCAATTCCGCGTGTCATAATGCGTTTAATATTATCACATCAGCAGCGTTATTCCGCTTGATAAAAAAAATTCCAAATAAAAAACTCATCATGGGATGTTGATGAACGATGTTAATGCCTACCCATACGTCCTATATCAGGTATTATTATATATTATATTGATTAATAATCGCACGCAGAAGACGCCGCCGACGTCCCCATACGTCTTGTCGTCGTGAGCGTGCGGCCTTGGTACACACACCTGTACACTTTATAATATAAAAAACCAGCAAAATCACACACACACACACACACATACATAATATCTCGCGACGTGGTTGACCACCATTTAAGGTTTGTCCGCGGCGAACTTGTGTAGGCGCGCAGACTTGTTTTAATAGTCACGAGGGCGCTGCCGCCTTTGTTCCAATATATATATATAAATATATTATGTACTACATGCACGTGCGAGATACTTGTCGGGGTTAATTTTATGCGTTCGCTTTTTTATTCTGCAGAGGTATCGTTGAATATATATATATATATATATATATCTACGTGGTATGCAGAGATCAGCGACGGCAGTCGACAGTCGTATATAGATAACAACAAGATATGATGATGATGCTGCGGTTCGTAGGTACGGTTTATTCTTATTTCAAACACACATTATAATAAACCGAGCTAATTACGAAACTCACCGTATATTATTACAGGTACGGTTAATGGCGTGACGAACGAAATACAATATAGGTATATGCGCACCCCATCGCGATTGTTAATTAAAACCGTCTTTTAGACGCGCTTAATTAGACCACTCGGTTTTTTTCGCGTTTATATCTATAATATGTGTGTGCGTGTGGGTGTGTGTTCTAAGTGGTGTCGTGAATTTCAAAATCATTGTACGTATATAGTATAAATTATTTAGACTACGTACAAGAGATTAAATTATAATACATGTTATATGACAGTACAGTCTATATACGCGAGACCAACGTAGCTGCTGACTGTATACACGTTGTATGTAAATATAGTGTGATTCACCGAACACGCTCGTTGATTTTTTATTTGATAATAAATTTATTAAAATTATTTTATTTTTTTTTGGAATTTTTAAACAGATTTAAAACCATATTTTTAAATATTTTCAAATTTTTTTGCTCTACTTAAAGAGGAGTGATCTGCGGTAGTACAAACTTCTATTTTTTATACCTAATTTAAAATCAGTTAAATTACAAAAATATAAAATATATTTAATATCGAATCTACAATTTATTATACTTCGACCGGTTGGACCTTATTTATAAACTACAAATATTGTAGATAGATTAATATAAATTATTATAATCTTCAAATGACCATAGCCACCATTATCATGGACCTATTAACCACATCACTCAAAGTTAAATAACAAAAAAACTCGTTTGAATTTTGATTTTAATACGTAAAAATTTTAAGTAAATTTATCCACTAAATAATTTATTATATAAAAGGAAAATTAGTATTTGAAAAACAGAATTTACTACCTCCACAAGGCACTTTTAATTAGTAACTATAAAAAAATTTATCAATTTGAAAATATGGTCTTTAAGTAAGTATATTTAGAAATTCAAAATCAGAATTTAAATAACTGCATTATCGAAGAAAAAAAGTAGATGGTTAATCGCGGTCGATGAATCATTCTGTATATAACTATCTGTAAGCAATAATAGTATAGTAATCAGTAATCGATAGGCGGTCTAAAATGGTTTTTTTTTTCTTGATGTACATCAATCATTCGTATGTCGAGCTCATTATCGGAAATCATCCAGCGGCTTGTCAATATATACATTATAAAGGAAATATCGTGGTATATCCGCTACACGCAGAGCGCGTTCCATCAATACATAACTATCACTAATAAGGTACACAAAATAAGACGGCGAGCCCATTGAAAGAAATAAGAATCGACTGCAGAGAGTAGGTATAGGTATTAGACAGGTATGAGGTTCAGCATATTACGGTCATAAAATTACAGATTATAAATGATGATGGGAAGAGCAATGGTCAATGATGGAATTTTCAAAGTCATGATAGTTAATAGATAAGTTGTCTAAGACTAATAATAACATAATATTATTAGTATATATCTTTTGTTCTGTATATAGCTATGTTATAATATAAAAATATTTGAAAGACTTAGGCCGGAAATTGTTAATGTACAAGTTAACCGTTATGATCACATAATATGTATGTATATTGTATATGTATATGCGCGAGTTAAAACCTTCCAATACAAAATAATACGTAGGAATGATTAAATCAGTAAATATCTGACTCCTATCTATAGGGATCCTATACTATAATATTATTTTATTGATTAAAATGTATAACTAGTAACTACAAACCTACAATAATATATACACAAAGGTATTTTGGTTTTTCAAATTAAACTGATAAAAATAATACACTGAGTGAACATATCAATAATAATAAAAAGTATAAATACGAATGATATAAAAATAATGTTGTTTAAATATCAATTAGGTTAAATTATATTATCTCTATGATGCATTATACCTACTCTAAATATGATTATAATATATTCAAATGCGTAGGTATTCCAGTAGATTAGTCTGGGTTTAATATTATTGTATTAACAATTAAAATCCAACGTAAAAATCGGTGTTATAACTATAAGTATTATGATTTTTTTAATATAATAAAATATTCTATTCGTTATCTATACAAATACAAATGCGTAATGCGTGTCATGAAATAGTCCACTATAGTAGTATTATTCGCAATTGCTCGATGTGTAGGATAATAGTCCATAGGTAGTCGGTGAACACAATTGCATTAAGCATCTTATAAATTATATAGTACCAATACAATGCCTCCTTAAACGGAAAGTCCAAAAACGACTGTTGTCGGCAATTGCCCGGGACTTCTCTTTAACCTTGGAAAAATGAGTGAAAAACACCTTCCACGGCCATGCATAATTATTACAAACCATCCCATACATTATTGTTCTAATGGCAGTACGGCGTTCCTTACATGGAATGCGATCTCACAACTATATCACTCGATCTCACAATCATATCATTTGATATAAACTATATCGAGAATCTGTACATCATTAATAAAATATAATAAATAATAATGCATAAAGAATGTACTGTCACACATGGTAATTGATCATTGATCGGGAATGCTTTTATTTACTCTTTACCTTAATTGAATTATTATCAATCAATGTAATAAATTATCATAAGATAAATAGTAATCAAAGATCGGGGTACCTAGCTATGTGTAACTATGTGTATTTTTAATTGAAACAACAGAAAATATGCATATATCTGTATAGTGTATATATTATTGAGTATTGGCCTGTACGAAACGAATCATACGTATAACCCAAATTATATGTTATATTACCTATGCATAGTTAGTATTTGTGAGAAGAGCAGGCAAGAAAACATATTTATATGAAGTGTATTCAAATAAAGTAGTAAAAAAGTCTATTATAGGTAATTATATATTTATTATTTAAGTTTTTAAATAACGTGTGTTGTTTAACACGATTTTATGACTAATCATTAATTTTCACTGAAATCACAATATTATTTTTCACACACTGGAGATAAATATTAATTTAGATACTTATGGTGGATTTAAAACCACTATTTTAAAAACACTCGAGAAAATGGACAGTCGTGCGTAGAAGTTGTGAGAAGCTATAGATAAAAAAAACCACTGCATTACAAATGACAACCGAACATACACATCGACAGAATTGATTTATATTCCTTCGGTTTTAAAATATGTACATTTTTAGAAGCTGAAATTATGTGAATGTCAAGTCCAGAAAACTTTACGTTGTTTACAGAAATAACAGCAACCGGGAGCAAAAACCTCTATGGAATTGTTTATTATTTCAAAATATATAATATTATAATCATTAAAATACACAACGAAGATGGATTTATGTGATGTTATCATTTTTACTAAAACGATTAATCGCTTAAATGTATCTATTACATTTTGTGCCTACGATTAGAAATTTGACAAATTTAATCGAATAAGACATTTTAATAAAACTGTCGTACGGGTACACATAGGACATTTTGTGAATGTTTATTTTCAAATACTTACCAAAATAATGAGTTTAAGATATCCTTCAAAACTCAGTAAGTACATGAATAAACTATTTATATGATAAATGGTTTTCGAGGAAATAAATTAAATCGTATTTGATACATACATTTACCTATATTAGTATACTACCTTTAAAAACTATTTTACTGAAATATATTGCTATTTAATACATTATTTAAACGACAATTGTTTGGTTTAATAGAAAAACCGAATACTAAAATAACTTAAAAATGTATACATACTATACATATAGGTACTAATTTAAAAATAATACCTACGTTAAACGTGTGAATAAAATAATGTTTGTTTTGAAATGCACAACTCGTAATGTTTTGTAACGTCGACCTTCATTCAATTGATACATTTGATTAGCCTGATTGTAAAATTGTGTATGTGTTATATTTCCTACTTCCATGGCCATTAGACCCACACACTAACGTCATATTAAAATTGTTTAACATAAAAAAAAAAAAAAATCAACCGCTCAAAAATGTCCATGCAGTTAGATATCGAAATAGTAGGTATGTTTTAAAATAGTAAAAACTTATAATATTAGCGTATTTTTAAACGTAATATTGCAATGAATTACCTACCTATGAACTAATTATTAAAAAAAAAAAAAAAAACATAATTGAAGATCGATGTAATAAAAAATTGTATAATTTGTTCAGTCATACTTTTTTTACAATCGAATCTTTACGATGTCACTCGTTGTTTTGAAATCAATTTAAAAAAAATAATAATAAAAGCAGTAGATATTAATAAAATTTAAAATTGGATTCATTTTTTTCTCGCGCTAACAACAGAGCTATAAAACATTTATCATCATTATTATATGATTCACATTTCACACACACACATATCAAAGTTGGATACATTATTAAACGCTCCATGACAAATATTTATATATATATATATATATATAATAATAATACGTTTAGTTTACGACACAATTTCATCGTTACGAATGTTATGATGATAATAAATATTGCCTCTTCGTCTCGGAAGATACTACGACGGAAAGGTACACGCAATATACAATTATATTATTATATTATATTATATTGCAGTATTCATCTATAATATTCTTTAGTAAAACATAACATAGATATGACCGCGATATAGTAAATAGTCATACCTATTTTTTCTTCGCCACATAAACCGTTCGTCCTTAAGTATGGCCGCGTTTAATTTGTTTTATTACTATTATTTTTTACTGCCACACTGACGACGACGATGTATCCGCAGCAGACTTTTATCATTTGTCACGGGTCCGCCATCGCCACCGACACACTGTACCTACAGCTATCTCATATCCGGACGCGCGGGCGTAGTATAATATATTTACGCTGTTCACAGCTCGCTACAGGTAATATATTATTATAGGTACCTATATTATAGGCGCGGGCCGAGCCGAGGCGGCACCCAATCCGAATATCTAACCACTAAAATACTTGTGTACAGCAAGTACAGTCAAGTCGCGATAACTCGAGTATCGGTAACTCAAAAACCTTCATAACTCAATTTATTTTTTTCACCCCTGAAGTGTTTATATCAGTTGTAATTGAACGACACTTTTGCCCTTCTAACCTATAAAATAAAATGTGAGCCGTCAGATGGCAAAAGAAAAATGAACGGTCAAAACGTGTATACCTACTAATCACGTATATTTCAATGCGAGTTTTTCTGAATTTTAGTTCTTATTTTTAAATGTTTAATGTGTATTTTTAATTTTCAAAAAAAGTATTATAAAAAGTATTGCAACGTAGGAATACAATATTTTGTTAGTAATATGTACGTACCTATAATTTATACGTGACAGAGATTTTAAATAATTTCATATAAATTGAGTTAGATCTCATATTTTTGTCATTTTAATCCATCAAATTCATGTTGACAAATCATTACGTCAATATATTAAAAACTAATTCATGAGTAACTCGTTTTAATTAAAATTGATTAGTTACTGTGATTTTATGATTGAACTTAATTTATTTTACACGTCTACCCAGTGGCGCACAGAGGTATTTTGAGAGCACATGCAACTATCCAAAGTTACCCACCCACCCATTTTTTTTATTTAAAAACAAAATGTTATTTTATTGAATGTAATGTAATATTTTAATAAATAACTGTGAAAATTGAATAATAATAAGTGATAGTTAATTTCACCAATAAAAAATTGCCATAGACGCATACAAAATAATTTGAAGTTCGTAGATCAAACAGTCAACAGACGAACAACACAAATTCACTAAAATATCTAGTGGAAAGTGTGGAATACCGAATACTGGAATTTACTAACCGATTATCGGTCATAATAATTAATAATTATCGTGAAGCCAATGGATAGGCCGGGTAGGGTGGTTGCTGGCTAGTTATATTGAGGGAACAGGGAAACACATTTCTAAAAATAAATACCTAATATACGCTGTTATTGGTATCTTATCACCATGTAGCAATACCCGTATTGTTATTTTGATTTGTATACAAAAATATAATAATTCATTATATTAAATATACGAGCGTATCAGCTAAACAGCGTACAACATTAATATTCGAATATTGTATTATTCTTGATTCAGATGATTTTTCTATTACTTTATCATTTAATATGTTGTAACTTGTAACTATAAGTAACTTGTAACATCATATGAGTTGTCGTGTAGCATTGTTATACTTTACTCCTATACTTTATTTAGGTACCTATAACCATAGGGACTAGGGACTATACCTATCCACCCACCTACCCACCTACCCATCACGAAAGCACATGCAGTTGCACCCCTTGCTAACCTGTCTGGGCGCCACTGCGTCTACCTACAGGTATAGGTATTTGGTTGCTTAAGAAAATAATATTAATTTTAAAATGTAAAATAATTAACGAGTAATTGAGATCCCTTTGTAAAGAGTGGTGAACTACTGCATCCCCTGGTATGTGCTCACCAAGTTCCGCTATTATGTTACACGGGGTGGTCTGCCGTGTGTGTGAATGTTGTACGCACAGGGGTTGTATGTGTGTGTCTGAGTAGGTGGGCATCGTAGGCATATATCGGATATTAATTGTTTTTTTAGTTTTGTTTTCACCACGGGCCGAGACCAATGCGCAGGTTATAACGCAACGAACCGTGTCATTATTTATTATTACCCAGTGTGTTCTTATTATTACTATTATTATTATTCTGGTTGTTTCTGTAGGTATAGGCGCATTCGTGTGTACGTATATTAAACGCGACATGTGCGTGTGTGTTACTGTATGGATAACACTCACTTATAACTTACACACTATACACGCAACACACACAAAAATATACCTGTATATAGGTGTACCTACTACATAAGAACCATCTGCGACGAGCGCGCGCTTGCTGGCACACATTCATTTCACTCATTATGCAACGCGCGCAGCGGCATTTCTCTCTCGCCCAGCCGCGTGTCCTGCAGCGGGGGCATTCCATAATATATTATTATTATTATTATTATTAATATTACTATTATTATTATTGTTGTTGTGTTATTTGTCCGACGACTCCGACGCCGTAGGTACATACCCTAAGTTAGGTACACACTAATATCCTCTTTATGTAGATAAAAAACCTACCTATATTCTCTATATATATACGTATATATATTTATAAAATGGTATATTATTATTTATTATAGTGGACGTATGCGTATATAGTACGATATCGCTTGTAGAATACCTAATACGTCATGGTATTAATAATAAAAATATATCGAAGAACCATAAAAATCATCGCGTCATCTCTTAAACGCGGAATTCGAGTTAGAATGGCCAATAAAAGGTTACGTGACAGACGCTGGTCAATGAATAACGACATAATATTATTCTACAGCTATTACGTTATAAAAAATGTACATATATAATAATATAATCTGTGCGTTGCTTGTTGCTTACCCATAGTGTTATTTATATAATCATAGTTACTGTATAATGTGTATAATATGATTAATATGTATGTAAATTCTAAGAGTCATCACCCATTTTAAATTTGTAATTACACCAATTTACAGCGATACATAATAATTCAAGATTTTAAAACAAACATTGTTATGTTATACATATGTAACTACACTATTATAATGGAAACACGACATTATTTACATAACACACATATAAATAATATAATATTCATATTTTGGAGGCACGTGAAAAATTAAAATTAGGTGTATTAAAATATTAAGATTTTTATTTGGTATACATCTAATTAAAACGAAAACAATTCACGAGTTCAAAAATTATTTCTTAACAGAAAAAATACGTACTTAAAGTTATCAATTATTTTGTTTTCCCATCACGTCATATTTTATGTTGTATAAGATATACATATGGTTAAATAATACGAATTTTTACAATTTCATAAATTTTTAATTTTCAAATAAAAACATTGAATTGTAAAAATACTCGTATATTGGAATTATATAGCCAACACTGTATAGTCATCAATAATTTGTTCATAACATAATATATTTACTAATGGCCAACGGGTAATAATTTTTTGTGACATAATTCTTGGAATTACTGTATTGCAATAATAAGACGTAATTATGTGAAGAATTACGTTTTTAATAACGGTCATAACTCACAAAGTCATAACCTATAAATTATAATTAATATTTAATTCCCAAATATGTTGAATAATTTTAATACTAAACAGTACTTAGTGGTTTAGTTAACAGAAGATTAAAAATTTCTATAAGCGTATAATAATTTATAAAGGATTATCAACAATGAAAAATTATACTTAATTCCTACTAATATTTATATCTTTTTCATCTAACTGTAATCTAAATTATTTATTATTGTATTTATATTATAAAAATACACAATACATTTAAAAAATATTATAAATTCTATTATTTTGATATTTACTAATCAATCTATATAACATAATATTTATTTTTTGGTTTACCACACGAATTTGCAGCATAAATAAATAAATATTTATTTTATACATTTATGCGTTAGCACGATTCAAGAAAATGTATAAACAAAGTGTATAGATTGAATATTCATTTCGAAAATACCTTTTAAAATAATACATTTATATAAGTGACAGAAACAATATGAACTAATATTAACATTTTGCAAACGAAGTTATTTCTACAGCGAAGATTTTAGGTATAGCGTTTAAAAAAATAATATTCCAAATACAACTCGAATTTTATGTGAAGAAGTTTCAATTCATAAAAAATAGAGAAATATTCCTTTTTCGTTTTTAATAAAATATTTTCTATTGTAATCATATCGTTATTTTTATTATAAACAGAACGATAACAGATCGACTTTAACACACAGTGCTTATGGAGGTTTAAAAGTTATTTAATATTATATTTTGAAGAAATTGTAACAGACTGTGACAATCTGACTATTGCATTGTACACTATTATTATTTGTACATTATGACGATATGTTTAATATGCCAAACTGTGTACAAACAATGATTCATAACACACGGACATGAGACAAGTGAGGAGTACCTATTATTATATTTAGATGTCACGTCATCGCCAAAGGGGTATATATGTGGTATTTGTGACGTACCTACTTATAAGAAGACGTATCGTTCCCCTCAACCTATATAATAACTAGTTTGTCATAATAGCCAACATTCCATCAATGCTACATTATGTATACAAAAGGATTTTTTTCACTTCACAAAAACCGTAAATGGGTTTTTTTTTAATTTTTTTTTTTTTTTTTTAGTATGACGTGATCATATGTTATTGATACGTGCAAGTTTGGTGATGCAAGTTAAACTAGTTTTGGATTTTTTACATGTGCCGTACGCATAATATATGTAAATATTTCGTTTGAATGTTTATACCTATACCGCGACTACACGCATCGCGCGATAAAGGTATTGAGCGGCTTCCGCTGTACGAGTGCATAGTTTCCTGTTTTTGAGTATATAATATATTGAGCCAGTAATAATTGTGTTGGCGGTCATTATTGTAGGACTCGTGTGACATAATTTATGAGTCATTATAAGGTACGAACCAAATAAGTATAATAATTACGATTGTTAACACTTGTAGACAAATTAAATTTCATACATATTTATAATCTAAATATTGAATTAATGTAGCCATGCAGGCATATATATTCATATGTAGGTATAATTATATCTAATTAATATTAACGCACTCGCGCACCAATCGACATTATCCCATTTGAAAATGAATAGTTTTCAAGTCTTGGAGCCACGCCTATGGAGTTTTGTTGAATTTCATCACGTTCAAAAGAAATCATAATATAGGTACCTAACTACGATTATGTGATTGAACTAGAATCTAACAAGAGAACGAAGGAATGTTTATTATTCCGAATATACAATGATATCTATTCTGAAATATTGTATAGTTTGAACACATATCAATCATCTATCAGTAATATAACTATATGGAATAATATATGTATTCAATAACTATTCACAGATATAAAATATTATGCTTTCAATGATTTCCAATCATTTATATTGCATTGCACATTTTGCTAAATAGCAATAGCTGATTCTAGGACATTATTCAATAATTATATTCAATGATATCTTAAAATACCCAAGTTAAAAATGTCCAAAATCAAAATTGCAGAACCATAAATGATAAAAAAAAATATTAAGTTATTTTAAAATTAATTATTAATAATTAATAATATTTCATTATAAGTACTTAGAAACATTTTGTATTATATTATATTTTTTACCATATAAAAAATACAATGATAATGGAACTAAATTAAGAACTCCTAAAACCAAAATGACTTAAAGTTATGAGATATAAAAAATACCTACTTAATTTTAACAAATTATAATACTCAATAAAATCATATATACTCCTCTTTACTTATAAATCTCAAATATTACCCTTATTAATGGTTTTTTAATTTAAACAGCAAATAGAACCATACTATATTTTGAGATTATTTTATAAACTTCAAAATCACTGCAATTTTCTTCCTATAAAAATGTACATACTCTATCATTCCTTAAAAATACCAGATAGTGACTCAAAAAAGGTAACGGCGGTAAAGCAGTGATGTTTGATTGAATTTAACTTAATTACTAAGAGGTGCGTTTCTCTAGTATTATAATAAATGATGTATTCAAATTTGATGATTTTTTTTTTTAACATCGACTTATATTACTAATATTATTATATTTTGTAGTTAAAAATTACCGAGGGAAATACCTTTAGTCAAATAAATTTCTTTCAAAAAAATAACTGTCTTACATTGAATCAAACATGAATTCATCCCTATGTAGTGCTGCTAATTATAGATGATTTATGATGGAATTTTTTTTTCGAACATTTTTACTTTGATTCATAATCTATATGAACGAATACTTTTAATAGTATTTAATCGCAACTATTTAGATATATGTACATTAAACTTAATCCTAGCTGCAATTTATATGATAAGATCGATAAGCCAAAGCTACAATCTGAGTAGATGTTCATTGTTTTATTATAGACTATAGTTAATAGTTATTACGATATGCCACAAGGCATTTGATTAATAATATATGCTAATTAACATTATAATATACATTAACCATAAATCTTCTGATCCTCAGGGCATATACGCCATGCAAGTTAGATAAATAAATCAATATGTATAAATGTATATTACAAGTATTACGACCATAGCCTATAAAACGATTGCTTAAACATATTTAAACAATATTTCTGTACTTAGTACTATTTTTTATGTTTATTATAATTCTGGATAGGTACACAATTCTGAGTTCTGAGTTGTGACATATCTACACATACAATTAAAATGAAAAGTAGAACATATATTATAACTTATAATACATATTTTATACAAATATGAGTAAATATATTATGTAAAACAATTTTGTAATGAAATATAAAGAAAACACTACGATTGCGTGTCATTTTAATAGTTTTTTTTACGGAAAGATGATTTTGAATGCAAAACCTTATTGTCAGAATAGGGTATGCCCAATGCATACAAATAGAAATGAAAAGTTACTGATACATTTATAATAACAATCTTTAAACTGTTTTTTTATGATATAAATTTTAAGTGACACGTTAAAACAATTTATTTATATTAAAAAAAAATATGCTGTTTTTTTAATTTTTACTTGGAACAGTAAATATTAATACTCATTACGTACCCGATAAAATAAAATAATGATTTTAATTAAACATCTAATATAATGATCATTTGATTAAAGTTTATTTCTTTTTAATGATTTTGAATACAAGTACACAAATATGATTTATTATTAATGTATTAGTTAAAATAATCGTATATATTTAACCACATAAACTTGAAAATAATAACCTGATAGCTTATACATAAGTATAAACGTGTTTTAGTGTACATACATAGATTTTTCTTCAATTTATATGCTTATTATATAGATCCGTCATGCTACGTGATGTACTGCAGGGTCATTTGAAGAGTATAAATATATTTATTATTTATATATACATAAATTATAACTATTTGTACAGTATGTCTCTATACACACAATATATACAATATTAAATTAATTTATTCTCTTAGAAGAGTAAAATTATTGCTATAGTATAGACTTATAATGAAGTTATTTAATGTTTAAAATAGTAAATACTGTATAATTGAAATTGTATAGATATTTTTGTGTTTTGGAAGTTATTTATCTTGGTACAAATAAATTAAATTTTTTACAAGTGCATTTTTTTATATTTTAGATTATGAAGTGTTGATACAAATCAGGGTTTTAAAAATGCAAAGAATATCAATATAATATACACGGTATAATAAAACAAAATTAAATTATTTAATTTAATAAGTATACATTACACTCTATTGATATATTATACGAGTATGTACAAAAAACCTATTGTGTAAAATTTGTCCCAAATTTTATAAAATACTTAAAATGTAGTACAAACAGCGTTTCTGACACTTTAAGAAATTTTTTAACCACGTATATTAAGATATTTTAACTTTCAATACATATTTGATATCAATTGTGTACACAAAAATTTCTAATAAGATAAGAAGAAATATAAAAAAAATATCTTAATATCCTTATTTATTAAAATAAAATAAAGAGGGATTTAATATCTTAATTTCCCAGCGTGAAACTAATACGTAAAATCTATAAAGATACAATGTAAGTAGTTTGTTTCGTAATTTGAAATGATATTGATCTTGTTCGATGATTGTGTAGATTCATAATAAAGAATGTTAACTAAGTTATTTTTTTGTATGAATTTAAAATAATATATTTTTAAAGGTGCAGGAATGTAAGTATGCATACAATAACTTAGCTATACTTTTTAAAAGAGAATCTGTAGATGTTTATCTTAAATATTTATGATTTTTTTTGTTTTGTGTTCTTTGTGTTTTTAAAATGTATTGTATAGTATACTTACAATATTTATAATATCTGAAGCAGAATATATCACTCGAGTAACAATATACGTATATAATTGTTCAAATATAGGTATAGGTCACACAAATACAATTAATTTATAATAAGATTAATGATTAGGTTATAGTAGATACCTAAAATATTATTTCAACTATACAACATAATGATGCTACAATAAGTTTTTCCTATATAATAATAATTAATAAAGGTCATTGAAAATTTTTTTAAAACATTTAGAATTTTGTTATTTGTATAAAGAAATTAATTAAAATAATAAACAATTGTTGAATACAGTTTTTATATTTTTATGGCAAAAAAGAAAACATCCCTAAAATAGATAAATGTTTAAAACTATGCGGAATTAAAGAAAATTCAAAAACATGTTTTAAAAAAAAATATATATAGTTATTTAGATAATCTATATTGCATCAATTAAACTTAAAATGTAAAATAATGTTAAAATATATCTAAACATAAATGTATTTTTATTGATTACATATTTCGATATAATATTGTTTTCTTGGAATTAGAATAAATTTAATGTTACGTAAACAATTGATCAATACTATAAAATTGAATACATCTATAACAAAACTACGTCTAAGGCATAATAATAACATTCAATATCTATGTGTATTCAATGTATTGGCTTTTATTCGTTGAAATTAGCATATTTTATTACATAGATAATACATATGGACTTAAGTTAATTTAACTATACATAGTAAATTTTAATTTTGAAATTATATGCGTTTTAAAAATTGTAATTAACATTTAATTTTCAGTAAAACAAATTATTATCTAATATAAGCAAGCAATAAGTACCTACTTACATTAAAATATGTACCTATTTTCAATCAAAATGTATACAAATCTTATGTAATATGCATTTGTGTGTACTTACACTTACTATAAGCAAAAAATTCAATTACTTTAGAAAGGATAGAATAAATTGTCAACAATTGGCATTGTACTTAATAGTTTTATTTTTACCGGTTATCTAAGTGCCTACATGAGGTGAATATACACATATTGTATTCAGTATAATATTATGAGTCACGGAATGTTACATTTCTCACAGTAGATACAGATTATACATATTATGACATCATGTCAGTTTGGGTGTTCATAGCTTATACTATAAAACGATTATTCTTATATGCGTGCAAGTCCCTATATAATACACTTAAAAAAAATCATGACTCACGGATACGCAGAATCCGATCAATAGGATCAGATAAACCGAAGTTGGTTTCATGGCGTCAGCGGAGACTTCAACGAACGGCTCTTTTATTTTCGTCCAATATAATTATTATATGGAATAGATTCTCTTCCTCTTTTGTATATCGTTCACAAAATAATATTCTGATCGCAGTATACACGCGTCTTACGAGTGTATAAACGCATTATTTACGTTGCGTTAAACTGGAAAAATCGAATTATATTTGATTAGAAGAAAAAAACACGAGCAATATATCAGGTACGTACTGAACGCGAACGACCGACCACAAACTGACGCAGTGAAATACTGAGGACAACAACGAAAAAACGAAACCAACGCGACACGCAACGCGAGTAGGCGAGTTTGGTTTGGTGCGATGTGGTGAACGGTGTGCGGGGTGAAGTAGAACCTTGGAATGAGTAGTGGTATGGAGGTTGACTGAGCGCATGCGCCACCTTAATGTATAGGTATACCATAAAATAATGATATAATGCTGAGATGTGTGATTGTTATTTACTTTTTATGAAAATTGTTAATTTTTCATATCCATGCATGCGCACAGGCAATTAAATATATTGTGATCTCTCAAATACGAGTAACGAAGAAAAAATCAGAGAAGCTACGATGACTGGTAAATTTAACATATCTAGGTATAAATCATATAATAAGAACTTATACCCAAATATATAGGTACACTCGTGTATAATACGTATCATACAATAATGTTGATTGTCAGGTTTCAATATATTATAATAATAATACCAAAGGTGTTAAATGGGCATAATTCATACATGAAAAAATCTATTTACTATTAATGAAGTATTTTTAAACTCACATGAAAATCTTAAGAATTGTTCGTTGCACATTTAGACTGAAATGAATGATTATTTTACATGAAATAGTTTAGAAAAAAAAGTTAGACTCCATAAACACCATGTTAAAATATAGGTACCTTTACTAAAGTAGACTCTTTCTTAAAATTTTACAAATATCTAACTAACTATTTTTGCTGAAAAATTAATTATGATATGAATATTTATACACGTAAATAATTACAAATAATTGTAAGATAATATGTATGTATAAATATATTAAGTTTATTCTTGAAGTCATGTTCAGTCAACTCATCCGGTCGCTTATGCATAAGTGAAAGTATTTCCTTGAATGGAAATATTTATAAAATGTAAACAAATACTAATGCGAAAGTGCACAGTAATATAGTATAACACATATTTTTTTCAAATACTATATATCTATTGAATAGTACTTTTTATGAATTTTATGATATAATATATAAACATTTTAAAGAACTTCAGTTTATAATTTTTCTTATTCGTGTAACGTATAAACATTAGAAAATACTGATATAAATATTTGAAAAAAATATCTCTGAAAATTGTTCATTTTTTAATTACAAAAAAAGTAAAGATATTGAAAATTATTAGGTACCTATGTTTAAATAACCCTATTAATTCGACATAGTTAATTTAGATTTTCCCAATTATTTTGAAATTACTCACAATTTTTTACTTTTGACTTTTCAAAACAACAATTGAACTCAACTTATTACCAGAAACAATTCTTCTCAAAGTTAAAGGTTGAAGCATTTATATTTTGTTTTTTTTAAAAAAAAAAGAAGCAAATTCCATTTGCAATTTGTTTGCTGTACATTAGGTGTCGAGTGAATTACTATTATGAGCATGTTAAAAATATTTTGAATTCAATGATTTATCATTGTATACAGGAAAAACGATTCTCAGTGGAGACGATCTGTCAATGTTGTGGCTATATAGATTTTCAATATAATTTTTTTGAGAATTTAAAAACTTACGAAAAATCTAGTATTAAATTTTAAAGTAATCGAAATTTCTAGAAAAAAACTTAAATAAAATAAAAAAGTTATTTTGTTTATAAATACCTCAAAAATATTTGAAATATTTTGAAAATTTTATCTGAATTTATTTACGATAATAGAAACATTTTGTGAAAAATCAAAGTATATATGGTTATTCGTTTTTAAGTTACACTAAAAAAAATATAATCGATTTGGCCAACATTTTAATTTTAAAAATTGGATTTGCATATAAAACCCTTGTTTTTCCTTATTTAATTTTTTTGTTTTTTCAATTCACAATTTTTTTTTTCACTTATGATCCTACAAAGTACCAAATAAATTTAATTTACCAAAAACCACTCCTATTTTTTAAAATAGAATCATTTGCATTTTTACCGGCCTAAAAAGTGTGAACAGACACACGCACAAAAAACAATACATCATTGTACAATCAATATATTTATCGCTCTACTCAGAATCTAAAAATTATGAAAAACACAAAAAATAAACACTCACTAATAAATATACTTACTCATTCCTCTGCTAATAGAATCTAAAAATTATATTTTTTATTTTCGTACACATAATAATATATTAATATACCTATAATAAATTATGAATACAAATTTTTAATTAAAAACTAGTTTTATTTATTTTTAATTACAATAATTAACTAAAATATTAGTCACATTTCAAAATTTAACAATTTTCAGTAATTATTTGTTATTCATTATACACTCCACGAAAAAATACCAATAAAATTGAAAAATGGCCAAATTAATTAAATATAAAAACTATAAATTAAACCTGCCTATACATATATAAAATGTTTGGCAATTTACAAAATTTATTTACATTAATTTCATGAATGTTTTTTACTATATTATCACCTACGTCGTGATAATATAGGTATAGACACAAATACTTTTTAATTATGCTTAATAATGCTTATGTAACTATAATTAAAAATCTTATAAAACCAATAAATTCTACACTTACTCGTAGAATCTAAAAACATAAATAAAGTTAATGGGCATAATGATGATTTATTCTGAATTATGAAAATAGGTCATTACAATATTTATATTTTGTGTTTATTTTCATTAAAATATATTGAACGTTTGCCAAACAATTTTTATTAAAGTTCTATTTCATAATTATTTATTCTTGTTAATACATAAATATATACTCCTCATACATATTAAAGTGATTTTATATCAAACTATAGTTATTTAACATGCCATATTGATTATCATTGATATTACTGTAAACTTGACCGTTTTTTTTCAATCATTAAAATGTATGACATTCCAGAGCTTAATACATTTTTTAGTACAGTAGCGTCTTCATAAGAGCCACGATTGATGAACATAAATATTGGTATCCAACAGCCCGGTGATCTAACTATTTTGTATTTCATGAATGATATAGGTATATTTACTTTATTGTTAAGAATAAGTTTTTTATCTTGATTTCTCGCGATTTTTTGTCCCAATTTTCGATAATTTCGTTCATTTTTATTTTGAAATTTTACCACTAAAACAATATATTTTTTTAATGTTATTTTGGATAAATTAAATGTTTTTTAAATATTTATTTTTAATAATTCTCACTACTATCCGTGTGATTATAATTTTGCTTGTCGTAATCTAGACCGTTACTTTTTATTCTGACCCTGCTATTGGTGTTTTGTAAAGATACCAAACTATCCATTTCATTAGTCTTAGAATAATTTGATTCACTTTCAAAATCATTTTTCTTGTATTTTTTTGAGTGCTTTTTGTTTATAACTTTGTTTTTTGATTTCTCTGACTGTTTAAATTGCTTAGACCGATTAGACTGAATAAACTGGTAAGAGTCATCCTCCGTGTATCTTTGTGCATCCTCTAAAATTATAAATATATTATGCAATTATAAATTATAAGTAGTCATAACTCGTGATGTTTTAAGTTAATCTTAGCATACACGTCTAAACTAATTAATTATTTAACTTTTAACAAAAAAAAAATGGTACTCATATATGCTTATTAAATTCTTAAGACTAAAAAGTCGCATATTTTTAAATATTTCTTGGGAGATATCTTAATAAAATATCGAAAACCTAGTACTGTGCCTAAACTTTATTTGTTTAGAATCTTTTTAAGTATTCGAGTACTTTTATTTAAATTATTTTTTTTGATATTTTAAAAACATTTTAAATACTTTTTGACAAATATATTTTTAAATACTTTAGAAATACTTTCTTTTTCCTTTTTTTATTCTAATATACAAAATATATTTATCTTTTCATTTTATCGTTTTAATTTAATGTCAAATATTTTTGTATTATACCATTTTAAATTTTGTTTTTAAAATAATATTTTATAATCATGCTAACAATTTATAAGATACCATCAATTAAGTAAATGAAAGAATAGCTAAAATTTATTTTGTTTTAATTTTAATATGTATTCTGAATATTAATTAACACAATCACATTGATGAATAATTTTTAAAATTTAAGCACTTACCAATACAAAATCTAAATTTATGTTTTTACTTGTAATACTGACAGTAGTGTAAACATCTTTTAATTTTTTTACTGTATATTCATATAGTAATAGTACCAATAATAACTCCAATATCCGAATGGCTATAATTCTTCTTGTCGTAATCTAGATTGTTACTACTACTTCTAATACTAATTATAAAGCTGATTTCTGAAGATACTGAATCGTAGAGTTTACTGTTTCTAGAATAGCTTGAACCAACTTTAAATTGTTTTTTTTTTGTATTTTTTTGAGTGAGTTATGTCATTAACTTTCTTTTGTGACTGTTCGGAGTAATTACTTATGTCGTCTAAAATTATAAGTAATATGGTGAAATTATAATAATTGGTCATTACTTTAAATACATCTTAGTATCTAACTACTTATATTATTAAAATTTTGGAAAAAATTGTTAATGTAATTTTCTATCTTAAATAATATTATTGTTCAAATAACTATTATTATAATAGTTATGTATCTCTATCAGTAATTTTAGTTATATTGATTCAGTATGACTTTTGTATGATGCAAAAGCTATTTTTAATGTGTTTCATAAATTTTTAACTCATATATGACCAAATAATAATAATGATGTTCAATATTATATAATATATATTTTATTAATAAAATTTAAAATATCACAGTTTTGGATTAAAAAGTGCTGGATATACTTTAAATAATTTTTTGAATAGTTATATACACAAATTTAAAAGGAAAATGTTTACTCGGAGCGATCAAATGTGAAAAAAAAATGAAATTGGAAAATCAATAGAAGGTTAAGTATATCTAAAAAACAGAATAGGTTTAAATTATTTTTAATGAATAAAATAATATGTGTTAATTATATCATCTATAGATGTTATTGGGTAGGGGTTGATAATCAGATAGAGATAAAATAGAACAGTGGTATGACAGATGCTTCGGAGATATGTTGTGTGTATTTATTTTTTAATTTGTAACATTTGTAAGAAATATAGATGCGATTATTCTAAAAATTACTCTTACGTTCTCAGTTATTAATGAAAACACTCCTTCGTGTGTATGCGCAATCCTGTTTTAAGAAGATTTTAACATACTTAACATACTGATACATATTTTACAAAAAATGATGTACACAACCTAAACTTTACTGTTTTTAAATTGTTTATAAGTTGTAGTAGTTTACAGCTTCTACTATAATAAATATAAATTACTTAAATATTAATTAATAACCCCAATTTACAGTACCTATAATTTTAATTAATAATTTGTATGTCACCTTAGAAATAAAGTAATTTCGTTAACGAACAATATTTATTTATAATAAAATTTGTTAACTGTAGGACGTAGTTATAACAATATTTGAGTGGTTCAATATTTTAATGATTTTGTTCAGTTATAAATGCTTTAAGAACAATCAATAATAATAATTTATTCAAGTAAATAAAACAGCCATATAATATACATGATGAGAAGAAAAATTTCACAGTAGAAAAAAATCTATTTATTTATTTATTGAAGTTAGTATAACTAAGTCAGAAATAGTCTCACCGTTATTTGCAATTTTATTTCATCTATAGCAATAAAATATTTAGTATACCATAGAAACTAAAACTGATATAATTATAAAATACAATTATTATTATTATTATTATTATTATTATAAATAGTATTATTGATTATTAATAATATGCAAATTTTCATTTAATATTATATAATGATAATCTATTATACATATTGTTATTATAATAATGACCTCCCTTCGTAGTCAATGACTAAAAATGGTGTCATCATCAGAACCTCAGTGTATACATATAATTGTATACACATTCACACAGATTCCTATATTATAATATAAATATATTCATTTGTGACTTATAGTGTTATGTTTTAATATAAATAAAAATATGTTATCCACTCGGACCGTACCCATTGACTATTCGCTAGATCCCTACAACAGCACTCTCCCTGCGTACGCCTCTGACGGTGGTCGTATATATGTAACGAGTGGTAAAAAACGAGTTCATGTGTTTGTACTTTGTATGATTAAGTAATAAAAATATTCTTTTAAGTATTTTCAATGTGTTAAGTGTACCTATATTTAATGAGTATCGAATTATAAATATAGTAATATAAAACCTATTTTCCTAATCATTAGTTCAGCAAACAATTAGTAAGCCTTCAGTTGGATTTAAGTAAGTAAATTTATCATATAATTAAAACCTCATATATACATGTGTATTGTGTATACTCGCATATAGGTATACGAGTAAATAAGAGTGCATACCTATAAGTTGTGTAAACATACTAAAAATACGTAGGTACGCGCTCTATTTCGATAATTACATTATTTATTAATATTATCTTGTATTTTGAGTACCAAATTATAGGTAGGTACCTGAAGATGGATTTTCCGATATTTTTGAAAAATTTGATGACCGCGAATGTGTAATTAATAATAACGATTTTGAAGAGAACGATGATACTGAAGACAGAGAAATGTATTCGTTGTTTTCCAAATGTTCACCTATAAAACCATCAATTAATTAGTAATTTAATTCATATAAATTAATAGCTAAATCATACTATTCACTATAGATTTTCCAGTAGAAATAAAATTTGCAGAAGATATGTTTGATATTTTAACATTTTTATTATTATTTAATTCATTTTGAATCTTAATTATATGTTCCTTGCTCATTTGTAATTTACAATTATTTTCTTTATTATGTTGATTTTTACAACTTTCTGAACAAAGCAAAGCAAAATAACAACTTAAACAAGCTTCCATATCCTTAGATTGATGCTTTAAGCATTCATAACAGACCTGACTTTCTTCCTATAAAATTATTTGCAGAAATAGAAAATATTTTTATATTTTAAATTTAAAATCTACTTTAGTAAGAATAATTGAATTTTGAGTTATTGATTGTAAATGTTGTAAACACAATGTGTATGTTTCATTTTTCATCTTCTCTTTTACATCCTGTATATTTAGTTACATTTTAAATTTAATCTTAAATGTAATATAGAGGTATATATAAATACATACAAATTTATCATTTTTTACAGTTCTAAACTTAGATAACGTATTACTCGGCATATTCACAATTTTCGTTCGATGCGTTAAGATGTTATTACCCAAAGTCAGCCAAACTAACATTGCCATTTTCTCATTAACTGATAATAATTGTGTAGTTAAATGTTTTCTATAATCATTTCTAAAAATTATTATTATTATTTATATTTCACAATATTAAACCAATATGATTTATGTTATATATTATACGATTATGCTACATGACATTTTATATGGCAGAATTATAATATATGCTTAATTCTTCGTTCCTAATATTCCTACGCGATTATTCATAATATGGGCACCAACGTAACTAGAAAGGATTTCATGTTTACAAATACTTGAGTAAGTACTTACATTAGTGCAACAGTAGCTCTTTTCGAATAAATTATATCTAAAATTTCTCTACCAGAATTTCTTAATTTTTTCTTTATTTCAGTGGTATTTAAATAGCGTAATGGGTGTGTTTCTTTGTTCAGCCTAATAAATATTATTTTCAAGTCAACTACAATTATATTTTTAAATAATATGTAGAAATATATAGAATACTTTTCTGATTCCGATAAATTGTAATAATATTCACAAATATTGCCTCTGAATTTAATATCAAAAACCTCAACAATCTTTAATGGATTTGAATTTGCTTTTAACAATAAATCCAACAGCTTATTTAGTTTCGTATTTGATAAGTTGAAGTTATACAATGGATTAAGTAATAATGACAATAGAGTACCAAAACCAGAAATGATTTTGTTTACAACTAATCTATTTTTTTCTAAAAACGTTTTGGTTAAATGTAATTTTCCTGTTAACATAGCCAAAACAATTGGCTCAAAACCACAATAAGTATGATTTTTATCCGTAACGTCATAAAGCATAGATGCTATTTCACTTTCTGATTTCTCATCGACAGTAAATTTTTCATCTAATTCGTGTATATTTTCTTTTAAGCAAAAAATGTCCAAAGGTGTCATAGACGCATAATTTTCATTTGCTTTTTTATTCCATGGTAATTTATATCGAAAAATACTAAACATAGGCTGAAAACATATCGGAATAGTACTATAAACTTTAAAATATCTATAAATTTATTAATATAATGCAATAAGTATTTTATAGTAATTACTAATGCTTTTAAATTTGGATTGACACAATGCGTTATTAAGACTTTAATACACTGAACAACGCTATGGTTTGTGGGAATCATAACAGCCATGTGTAATAAATTTAATTTATAGTTCTACAATAAAAAATTATAGTTATCAAATGAATACATTTTTATAATTCTATCGAATATTCGAGTTCAACTATTAAATACCTACCTCGTTAGATATAGTATAAGCTGGAGATCCTCCAGCTTCGAACACAGCTTTTAAAATGTTTGAATTTATAGTCAATAAGGCTAAATGAATTGACATTTTTGGAACGGCGCAAGTTGTTGCTTTAGCACCCATATTAATCAAAAGTAATATTGTGTTTTCTGCTGTGTCTAATAATATTTGTCTAAAATGTTCATTGACATATGTATTACACATTATGTATTTATGTGCTGTTATATTTATAATGATAAACAATTAAATATACACAATATAGATAATAGATATAGGTATAAATATTGACGCTCGTATATTACAATTTACTTTTTTGTAGCTGTTTGAATTGTTGTTGAATTCACATCTTCGACATCATTATCATTTTCTGTAAACTATTATTCAATTTTATATAATTTATAAAGAACTGCAAGGTTTTCATTTCTGAATTGATCTTATGGATTTATTAAAAAAAAAAAAACCCTAATTTAATCTAATATGATGTACCTTGCAAATTATAAATTATTACATAAATACCTATGTAATATTTTCAACATGGGTAAATTTTTTTTTTTAGCATACCGTGTACCTACCAATTACCAACATTACTGCGTATGCCTATATAGTGTAATATATTATGTATCCGATATCGCATAATATATTCATATATGCATATTTATAAACAGGTAATTGTCATCTTCATTCTATATTTCTACACCTAATAAGATTATAATATTATAGCTGTAGGTACCTATTACAATTGATAAATTAGACATGTATTTATGAACTATTATTTACGATGAGAAATTAGTGGTTTATACATTAAACATCTTAGTTTAAGATTATGCACTAAAATAAAATAAATCATTGCTAATTATTAATTGGTTATACCACTTATACCCTTAATAGCACCGCTGTCCAGAAGTCCCGGAGGTTTATATACAAACAGTAAGGACTTAATTTAGGTACTTCTTATGATCAAGTGTTGTCCTAAATAAAAACCACACAGTATTGGAATCCTCGAGAACTCCGAGTATATACTAAATATACTCGTTATATTAACCAGTTTTGTGCCGCATTGACAGGTTTGAAAGCACGGTATTATAGCATTTACAATTTATTGATTTCTATGATTAGATAGTAGGTATTAGTGATATTATAACAATATAATTTACCTTCATATTTTTTAAGTTTTCTGGATGAAAAAAATTTATTTTCTGTATGTTACTTAATGTAATATTTTGATTTTCTAAAATAAAATATGATCAATATCAATTGTGGCATTATATAATTATATACAAAAACGACTGTATCAATACCTAACTAGGTACTGCAGTAATAATGTACCTAGTACCTACTATATGTTAATGTAGAGAGTAGGGACTTATACGAAATTTTAATTTTCAAATAGGTAACTTATTAATTTTAAGTATTTAAATACTATAAAACGTTATATAGTTATATAAGTACATACCATTGTACCTACTAATTATGTATGTGTAATATTAAATTTAAAATAATTGAAGTATTTACAAGTATTGTTAGTTTTAATTAGATCACGGTAAATTATACAATAATCTACCATGATTAGAACTAAATCAATTGATTAAACTTACCTTTTATAATATTAAATTTTAAATTGACATGAGGTATAAAATATTCAGTCCAATGTTCTATATTATTTAATAAACATATGTATCGCATAATAGTTAGGTTTAAAGGAGTAAATCCATCATCATTGTAGCATTCTAAGTCAGCGCCAAGATTAATTAAGCATTCAATAACCTCATGTTGGTCATTGGCCTTAAAATATAAGCAAGTAAGTAGGTACCTATAAATATCAAAAGAAATATTTAAATTAAAAATATTACAGAAGAAATCATAAGACGAGTATTCCCTCGAGAATCGGCTATATCCAAATCAATATCATAGTTTTGAATAATATGTTGTATGTTTTCAGGGTTTAAATCTAGTTTGGTTAAAAACTTTACAGCTTCTAATTCATGACTACGTGAAGGCATGAACCTATCTCGTCTCCCACTCCAAACATCGTCAATATCGTACAGTAATATCTTCTAAAAGTACATGAAAGGTAAACAGAATTCATTGCCTATTTTACTTTTAATTTATTTTTTATTGTTAACATCTTAAAATAAGCGTTTACTTCACCGAATTGCTGTTGATAAGCATGTGCCAATATCATTTTGTCTAAAGTGTTGTTATTATAAGCCAACATTTTGATAAAATGATGATCGTTACTTATTATTTCGTGAGGATTGTTTTCATTTTTTTTTTCGTTTGATTTTAAATGTTTGGATTGAATATTGTCGTTTGTATTACTAATCATAGACCACGAGTTATTATTCAAAATTTCATATTGTTCGTCAATGCTCATGCTACAGTTCGATAAAAATTCATCATTTGACTGTAATGTTTCTTTGTTATTTTCTATGAACGTAATAAAAAATATACACATTTAGTAACCTAATAAAATATAGCTGGATTATCATCTGTCTCGGTTTTAACTTAAAGCAGAATTCAAAATTATTTACTCCTAAGTGTAGAACAGAATTTGAAAAAAGAAATCCCGTCAGTGCGCTGGAATTATAAAATCATGATGGCAATAGAATTGAATATAGGTGTTATTTAAAATCTTTAAATTTAGTAAAAAAGTGATAAATTAAAAAATTACTTTATCAGTTTAGATAATATTATAGTTAGGTATAGGTACTAGGATTTTATTAAATTTTCATTCTATAATCCTAAAATATTTGAATATTATATAATTTCATGATAAATTTAAAATCACTGAATCAAATGTGATCGATTTAAAAATGTAGTGTTTAGTTTAAGTAGATACCTACCTATTAAAAGAACCCTTATCAGTTATCTCCACATTCCACACGTCTAGTTTCGAGAGACAATCATTTATGTATCAATACTATATTTTTAAAATACGAATATTTGTGTATTATCTACATTTATGTAGGTATACTATTTAATTTTTCAATTAAAAAAATAAATAATAAAATATAACAATAATAATTTAGGTAAAAAACAGTGGTTTTTTAGATTTTATAATTATAATAAATATCTCCTATTGGTCTTAATTTAAATACGTATTTAATTTCTAATTACATAGATATAGCCACCTACTATTCACTAAATAGTTCTTTTGTATCAAATTGACTAAATCATAGCCACATATGAATCGATTATTTTTCTTTATCTGCATATTATTCTCGGATAATACGGTCTTAAAAGTAAATTCTGTACCAAATTGTATGGAATCAAAAAATAAGCTGCTAAAATGTCTGATGTATTCAGGACACGAATAATTAGTATTAAGATATTTTTCGTTGTTATCACGTACATTGATAATTGAATGAGGTGGCTAAAAAATGAATTAAATATTTAATAACTTAGATTCTTTAAAAATATGACATCATAAATATCTAGTTAATTTTAACTTACTCGGGTAAGATCAATGAGGTGTCTGAATTGAAGTAATTTTATTTTTGAAGAAACATTTGGTAAAATATATGATGGAACCAAATGTGTTGTCAAATTATAATTCAAACGAAAAATGTGAGTCCCTATCCAAAAACCTACTTCTTGGAATTGATTAGGATACGTCAACACACCAGGTCCAAAACGCATGTTATCTTTAAATAGCCCCTATAATTCATCTTGAATAAATTATTTAAGTTGACAACATTTATTTGTTAGGTACTTCAAAAATCAAACCATTTCCATAAATCATACGACCATAACCATGTATTTGATTTACATAAAAATACCCTTCATAAATTTGCTTTTCATTTTCTTGTACCCATATTATTAATCCTAAGCCATGATAACAACCTCTTACAATGGGACCTTTATAAATTTGAGTCAACTGAAGAAAAATTAATTATTATAAAATTATTTTACTAAAATATTTTAAGCAAAATGACATTAATTCTTACTTCTTCATGCTTAATGACATGTTTAGTGTTAGGGTTAGTATTCCTTAACCCAAATAAGTCAAATGTAGGAGTAAAAATAGATTTTTCTTTTATGTTCATTACAAAAAAATTAAGAATTATAGAAAACAAATACTGTATTTATTTTTATAAATAATTAAATAAATAAGTTCAAACATAATTTAGTAGACTCTGGTTACCATTGATATAAAATTAATATTTACAATCAGTATAAATAAATATAAAATTAAAAAAATAATTTTTTCCAAGAATGACAACAGTATAAGTCTATAATTCTTCTCTCCGTTTATTTATTTTGTCTTCTAATATTTTATGTAACTTTTGCACATTTCTACTCTCTTTTTTAATTTTTTTTTCAATATCATTATGTTCATTTCCAGCTGCTAGATCCACATTCAAATGTCGAAGTTTTAATAATCGTCGCTCATACTCTTTTAATTCATCCTAAAAACTTTTAATATAAATAAATTGTTCAATGTGAAATTTAAACTAATTATTTCTTACATGCAGAAGTTGCAGTTCATCTTTATTAAAATTTGTTTCACGAGCTTTAATCCAGATTTCTTGTACTTTAGGTTCCACAAACTCTTCACTATTAGGACCAGTAAGCGATAGCCGATGAAGACGATCAAAACTATCTTTTATATCATGTATTCGATTCCTAAATAATATAAGTAGAAAAGATTAAAATATACAGACATAAGTTTTAAACAGCAAAATAACAAATTTATTGTTTATATTATAATGGAACAAACTTGAAAGCAAAAAAGTGTATTGTGTATATGTAAACAAACTGATATTAAACTAAGTTAATAATACTCTGTCTTTGAGTAAATATGTAAATATTTATATATGTTACATACAAAGTCCGGAATTGTACATTTTGCAATTTGTACAGTGATTTTTGTACACATTGTGAAGTGTACAATGTTGCTGTACAAAGTAACTAGATTGTATAAGTTGCGTTATACAATTCGCGATGTGTACAATAATCACTGTACAAATTCCGAAGTGTACAATTGTTGTACAAATCACAAAATTTAAAAACATATTCTAAAAATTACAATATAATAACTGTTATGTTTTAAAAGTATTTTCTTAATAAATATTACATATTATTACTTATTTTTGTGATTTGTTCAATGATTGTAGTATATTAATATGTAAAGACCTGGTATATATATTTTTATATAGTATACTAATAAATAATAATATGTAATATTAAAAAAATACTTTTAAAACATAACAGTTATTATATTGTAATTTTTAGAATATGTTTTTAAATTTTGTGATTTGTACAACAATTGTACACTTCGGAATTTGTACAGTGATTATTGTACACATCACGAATTGTATAACGCAACTTGTACAATCTAGTTACTTTGTACAGCAAAATTATACACTTCACAATGTGTACAAAAATCACTGTACAAATTGCGAAATGTACAATTCCGAACTTTGTATAATAACATATCTTATATATATATATATTTAAATACAAATATATTTAGTAACTTTTTTTATTCCACAGCTAAACAATGTCTGTCTCACAGAAGAAAATTACTATTTTACTAATGTAGATTGAGTTATAAACCAGTACCGTGCTGAATATGGTGGGAGTAATAGGTGTGAGGATGTGCAAAAATATCTGATTTTCATCAAGACAAGGTACCTTTCTTTCATAAGATAGACTATAGTATTTAAATTTATATCATTACCATGGAAAAATAAACAATAATATGTAGACTTTAACAATTATCAAATACAAATAAAACTTCAGAAAATGAGACTAAATCAAATTATACATTAAACTGCCAAAAAATAATGTTTTCACTACTGAAAAGCAACAGCCAATATTGATATTGTAAAAAATCATATCCATAGACATAAAGATTTGTTCATTTAAACTAGTACAAAAAAAAACACTGAGTTTTTTACATAATATCATTAGTATTGTTCATTAGTCTTTACCCTGATATGGGATAATTTTACTATGGTTCTGATCAATTATGGTTTTTAATAAATTGTCTCTTATATAAACCAAAATTTTTGTAGATTTAGCAAACCTGAAAAAATTTACCTGCTATCCATTAAACATTAAAAAGGTAGTTCATAGTTTTTATTATTACTGTCTGTGTTATTGGCTTATAAATAGATACTAGGTAAGACATATTATATTTTTTTTCTCATTCTTAATACATATACCGTGTGTCCATGGAAACAAAGTCCACTTTATAATTCAGTACACTGTATATATTTTTTAATTCTGTTTGGAGGACATTAAACTAGACTATTGGATCAAACATTTCTTTGATTCACTATTTTTTAACATATTTATTCCAAACATACGCAACACAACTTTATTTTTTATTAATTGTAACCCCTATTTTTGAATTGATCGATTTTTTTTTTTCAAGCTTTTTTGATGTATTAACTTGTATTTTAAAATCAAAATTAATAGAATGAGAAATGTAATAAAAATAAAATATTGTTAAAAATTAATTTTTGAGTATTTTTTTTCTTAATTGTACAAATTGAACAATTTGTTGAATAATTTATATTTGTTATTTCTGTAAGTAAATGTTATGTAAATTTTATTATTTTTCCAATGAAAAAAATAATTATTTTAAAACGTTCTCTGATAGTAAGAATCATATTTTTAATTATATTTCATCAATAGCATAATAATAAAATAAAATAGTTAATAACTCATAAATTTTAAATAAATTATAATTTTAATTATAAAGTTAAGAAGAAAAATAAGTATAGTTAGACAAAATTTGCTCAGAAATTCATATTTAATAATGTTTTATTTTTATCATATTTCTCTTCTGTCAATTTTAATTTTTGATTCATCAAATTGGCTAGAAATCGATCAATCTAAAAATGTATAGTAAAACCTCAATTATACCTAACCCTCTGTTATCCGAACCTTATTTCGTTTAAATTTATGTAACCGAACTTCAATACTCAATACGTAAAATATCACAGCTTACACGCCCAATCGCACTTTTTTTTCAGTACATAATTATATGTTTATCTTAACAACGTTCACCTGCGGCTAGCTTATCATTAAATATTGTATACTGGACATCTATATTATTTTTGTATTATATATATATATATAATCAGTTCGTCAAAACTTTTTTTTAATTTCTATTATTCAAATTCAGTGTGGTCTCAATTAGTTTGGATAATCGAGGTTCTACTGTACTTAAAATAGAGGTTACCGTTAAAAAATAAATAAAGTTAGGTCGTGTATGCGCAGAATCTGTAAGTTAAGAAAATTGTAAATCAAAAGAATTTATAGTCTAATAGTCTAGTTTAATGTCCCACTAACAGATAGAAAAATATATAGTGTACTGAGTTATTAAGTGGACCCTGTTACCATGGTCACACAGTATATGAATAAAGAAAATTAATAAATATATTTATTTACTGTAGTTTTCTTTGCTTATGACTGAAGTCAGTATAACCCTGAGATTCATGTAATGAATTCAAATTGTCTTTTAATCCTTCTTTAGAAATTGCTAAAAAAAAATAGTATAAATATTAATAAAAATGATTTGTTATAAGTTTATAAATATTTACTTATAGGTATATCATTTTGCATGTGTTCAATTTCATTTGTTAATGAATAAAATTCATCAATTTTTTTTTGGTGGCTTAAAAATTCATCTTTCAATGCTATTAGTTCAATATCTAAAAATCAATGGGAAAAAATTGTACTATTTTAATATTTTTAGTTAAAATTTAGTAATTAATAATATTACTTGTAAAACCAGATTGTTTGGCTTGGTCCCATAGTTGATTTAATCGTTTGTCATGCAATAAATATTTATCAACAACTTTGGACGAATCTCCAGAAACATGATCTTGTGTTTCAAAATTTGTTTGATTAATTTGAGGTTCATTCTCATCAAAATGATAGCTTAATTTATATCTATCCAATATACCTTTAAAATATTGAATAGTAATAAAATCAAATTATATTTTATACATTTTTACAATCATAATGGTTAATAAAGAATATAAAACAAAAAAAAAAATTAGTATCAAATTCATTAATCCTTTTAGTTTATGGGTAGTTCAATCAATAAAAAACAAACTTTAAAATATAATGTTTTTAAAGTAGTTAAATCTTTACATTTTTTAATACTAAATTTTGAGTTTTTTTTTTGTTATCATAAATTAAATAATTATAGTATAATTATTTACAAATTTAGTTTATTTTTCCTTTAATATTTCAGAATAATACTTTTTTAAAACCTTAATTAAGTAGAAATATTTTTTTTAATATTAAATAATGTCATTACTCATTACTAATATAAAAACTTATTATAGTATATTTGTTAATCAGGTCATTAATCTTGATCAATAGATTCAAGTCTCTATAGTAATACGAAACCTTAAATAATCTTAAAACATTAATTATATTTTAAGAATTGAGACCCAGTCAAACTTAGTTTGTGAAAAGTTAAAACATAACAAACATGTCACTTTACCTAAAAGCTTTTTTCGGACAATAGATTCCATTTCTCCATCCTTATCTAAGTTCTTGGTTTTATACATCTTAAGTTCCCGTTCGTCTTCATCATGAATCCGCAATTCTGATAGCAATGATCTCAATTCTGGTTCTGAACATCTCTATAAATTTTTAATATGTTAATTGAATTTTGAAATATATATCAAACAAATAGTCACCATTAAAGTTACCTGTTTGGCTTTGCTCCAAACTAAATTAAGTTTATTAATTTTGAATGGTTTATTAAGGTGCCGAACATTAAATTCTGGTTCATTGTTTAAAGAAATTTTTTTTTTCAAAGTTTCATTTTCGTTCGAACGAGAATATGCACTTACATAATAACACAGTAATAGAACAATTAAGATTTTTTTTTTTCCCATGGTTTCTATTATACAATAGCAGTTACATGAAATACTTAATCACTGTCAAAATTAGTGATATAGAAAACTGTAATAGCTTAAAAATGTATTAAATTAAAATTGTGTCAGATCTATAGATTACAGAAAAAATTTTAAATTATTATTAAAATATATGGTGTTAATGGTATTATTATCCTTTATCAGAATATAATTTTATGTTCATGGCCAAAGTTAGTTAATTTACACACCAACTTGTGGATACGAATTAATAATTACATCGATTTGACGGAGTGGGGATTACCGTAATAAAAAAAAAATTTTGATAACATAGTTGATAAACATTAAACAATTTTTAACATGAAATTTAATTTGGAAAGTATAACGAAATGCAATTACTCCATTTATTATTGGTATTTAATTGTTAAAGTTGTCTATTCGTGTTAATATTGAATTGAAGTTTATGTTATTGTGTGATTATTATTTAATTATGTGGTGTCAGTCTTACAAATGTTCCATCGCTATCAAATATGTAAAACGTACTAACATTACTTTCAAAATTAATTCAAAAACCGAATTTTGATGTTTTAAAACGCTCAAGGTTAAGCTCTATTTGTATTAAAATGACATTTAATTATATTATAATATCATGATGTTCGAGGATAGCTTAATATGGTTTGTGTCCGGTGGACTATTGTTTACTACCATTATACTGATTGTTGCTTGTATTTGTGGATGTCACAAGTCAATACCAAAGTGAGTCATATTTTATAGTTTTGCTTAAAGTTATGATTATTTTATTCTATTTACCCATTATAAACTATATTTTATCTATATTTAAGACGTTATAGTAGATATTTGTTACATATTTTATACAGAATGATTCAACTAGCATGCTCACTAGTCACTTTCAATTTAATAAAATTTTGATTTTTAGAATTTTTAAGTTCACTGAATAACCATACTTTCAAATATTATTGCAAAATTGCATGAAAAATTGATAAATTTAATGGTTCAATAAAATTGTATGGACTAATTACCTATGAGTCACTAAATTCTGATAAAGAAACCATTGGCTCAATATTGATCCATTATATGTTTAGTGATTGTTCATACAATTCAAAATTATATTTTTATTCTATTTAAATTTTAAGGAATATTTTGTAGCGATACTAAATTTTATTTTAATACATATTATAAGTTAACCACTTCTATTCTAGACAAACAATATAACCACAGATAATGTAATTGATTTGTCATGTAAATTTCTTGAAAACGTGGTCAACCACCACAGATAATAAGGAAAAATTATCTTATTATAAAAGAGAAGTGCTTAGATAATATTAATAATTCCAAAAAATTTATCAAAAACTTGGTATAAATGCCTCCCTTATTAGTAGTTAATTTGAGTAGGCTGGGCATGTTGAACAGCCTTTTAATAAAAAGTCTGGTAGGAAAGTTAAATTGAAAGAAACCTAGGAATTTCTTTAGACAATATTAGTCAAATAGAATCAATAAAGATTATTCACTAAGGAAACAATAATAGAAGATAAAATAGATAAATACAGATGGAGAAATGTAGAAAAGAATATATAAGAGGCAGAGAAAGTTCTTTAAGGGCTGTAAAAGGTTGAGAAGAGGAAAGATAATAATCTCTTTACAGCTTAGAATTTAAATAATTTTCTGCATTTTGAGTACTAGTATAGCATTAATTTTATATTTTTGTAAACCTATTTTTAGGAACTATTATCCTAGTAGGTCTGAATAAGTAACAGTAATGAATAACGACTCATTTAGATTTAGATTCATCAAAATTTTCAAAAAAAATTATCCGTTTAACAATTTACTATGATAAAAATTTTTGATTATTATTTGAAAAAGAGGTTTGTAATACCACAGAACTTTCTTTACATTATAAAAAACAATATTAAGCACATATAGGATTTACCTATAAAATAACCTGTAAAATAATAGCACATTAAACACATAAGCACTTATTTCAAAATATGGTTTTATATATGATTAAAAATAACAAATTACAATTCGAATAAATTCATTATTAATGGATAAAATTAAGTTGAGTGTACTTGGTAAATTCATTTTATATAACTGAATAAATATAAGTTTTATTTATATGCTTGCTAAACTGTATTCATATTCTATACAGTATATTATACATTATTTTATTTTAGTATAGTTACATCAAAGTATTATAAAAAGAAAAAATACTTTAAAAATGTCTGTTTAATTTTAATTACATATTACCAGGTATTTTATTATAAGTAAATATTTGCTATTAACATTTTTTATAACTTAGGTAAACAAAGTGGGGTGATACTGGGTAACCCGTTAAACATTGGTCTACTAATACACTCAGCTAAACTTTAAATACTTATAACTCACAATACTAGTCCGCATTTCAATTGTTATGTATTGAAATACATTGAAATACTCCAAAAACTATTTTGTTTCAGAAAATGAAATTTAAAATGTATGTTCTTTTTAATAAAAGTTAAAAATTAAAAAATTATAATGATTAAAAATATTGAAAATATGTTTTCAAAAATGTTGATAGATATTGAAATAATTAGTGTTATTTGATAAAAAAAATCACCAAGTATTATTTATTATAAATGTTATAGTTAAAAACAAAAAACTAATATCTAGCTAGATTTACCTATACTCTGTCCTACAATAAAATATATTCAATAATCAATTCCACTACCTACAGTAGCGTGTCATGTGAAGATGTAATGAATAACCGATTCTGATTAGATTATAAATATATATTGCTAAGTAGCTTTTTTAACTGTATTAATATCTGAAATGTTCATTCTGTAAAAAAATTATTTAATATAATTTGTCTAGTGAACATGTGTTGAAAAATTATTGAAAATAATGCATGCTTATGAAATTTAACTTAAAATGTTTGCTATTGTTTGCTTCAATGCTATTTTTAGTGTATTAAAAATTGAAATTTTAAAGTAATGCAATTTAATTATTTTGTTATTTTATTTTGGAATGTTCATTTTTGTTTATTTGCTTGTATCACATAGAAATGAGTTGCTTGGTCTTGCTGGCATGGTAAAAATTACCAATCCTGACGTTGGACCAGAACCAGTGAACAAGAACTTATCAACTAGTCCATCCCCAACAAATAGTACCAAAAGGTTTTTATAATAGGCATTATATTTATAATTTAATTTATATCTAATTTTTTTATTTCTATTTCAACAGAAGTTCAGCTGGTGCAACTTTATCTTCAGCCACTAGAAGTCTTCCTGATTTACCTGTTGAAACACCTAGAGGTTCAGATGCTGTTGCTACTGCTGTTTGGTATGGCGGTGATACCAACTCCGAGCTATATGCTACTGTTGAAGAAAATAAAAATGGCATCAAAGGAGATTCTTCAAAATATCTCAATAATACAATGTCCCCTTCTAGCGGCACTACAGCATCCAAAAGTGAATGTGTCTATGCCTGTGTGAACAAAGAAAACCCATATGACAAATTACAACAAGAACATCCCTATGCTAAAGTCGGTATGCATAATACAACTAATCAGTATCCTGGTTCCCAAAGGTAATTTATATTTGTTTATTGACAAATCCATATTATATTTCAAAAATATACATTATTTTAAAATTTTAAAAATTAACATTATAGATCAGACAAAGCCAGTTTGAATGGGTCAATAGAATTGGATGTAACTGACAGGGCTCCCGATCAAGATATAGCAGCAGCTAGTGTGATTGCAGGTGATGAAGCTGCTAGTATTAACATTCCTTACATGACTCCACCAGTAGGACCTATAGAACATCCATTAAATGTGCAACCAAGGCAGGGACATTACAGTGGCGATTCACATGATTCTAGTAGTAAGAATACTAATAGAATAATTTTATTGTTTTAATATTTTTCTTTAACATTTTTACCAAATTTCAGAAGGATACACAAGTATCAGTGTTCGAGAACCATTATCAAGGATCATGTCCAATGTTAGGAATGGCAGTATACCATCAGATCCTCATTATGCTTTTGTCTCGGATGATTCTGGTATGTGATATAGCAATATTTAAATATACTATAATAAATACATATTTTAATTTATACAGATGAAATGTATGCAGCTATTATTGACCCAAGTAATAATGTATATACTAGTGGAAGTGAAACATATGCTCAGATACCAAGTGCAAATAATATACCAGTTGCTTTAACAGGTCAAGCATATAAAGCTTCTACATCACACATTAGTGGATCTGAACAAACACATTCCAGACAGGGTAATTTTTTAATAATTTATGAGTATATCAATCTATATTTATGATATAAATAATGTAAAATTATAATATCAATTGTATTTGTAGATTCATCATCTAGTGCTGTGAGTTCTAATTCACCCAAGCCTGAAAAACGACCAGCCAATTCACCTCTACCTAAACCTCCAGAATACTTGGATGAAATGTATGCTAAAGTTATGAAAAAACGCAATGATTCGCCCGAACAAGGATCTTCTATTGTGCCTTCTATATACAATGAAGGTATTTATGACAGATTAGTAGAACCTAAAAAGACATCGGATGTTGATCCTAATTACGAAGAGTTACGACCTACTAATCATGGTTATGCTCGGATAAAAAAAATTGACAAACCATCTGAACCAGACTATGCAAGCTTGACTAGGACTATGAATGTTGAATATGTTGAAAATGATCCAAATTATGAAAGTTTAAAAATGGACTTAAACGAAATTAATCACAATTCAATTTATTCAGAAGTGAACAAAAGATAGTTTTTAGACAAACAGCAATTTAGTTTTATAAGTAAATCTAGCATGAGTTCTTTATTTCTTTTCTATTTTTATGTTAAATTTGTACCTGACAAATATGTTTGGTATATTTTGTTCAAATAACATTTATTTACCAAGTTAAGTACCATTATTTTTAAAATTTACAATAACATTAATCATTTATTTAAACATGTGTGTTCACTATTGTCAATGGACAAAAACTACGGCTCAAACTTTTTTAATTGACATAATTTAAAAGTTGTTATTATCAAAAATGTAATATGTTATGCTATAACCAAGTAACCCACCTAAAAACTATTTTATGCGTGTATTTTTACTTCCATTATGATCTTAAGGATAATATAAACTTATTTTTTTCCATTTTAATATTTAGTTTATATACTATATAGAATAATTTATGTTTTACTATTTTTTTTATAAAGTAATATAGTTTCTATAACTTTATTATTATCATATTCAGTATATAAATAATATTTTAGAATTTTATTAGTGCAGCTATATATAATATAATATGCTACGAGTTAAAAAGCACAGACGTTTAAACCAAACTTTGCTATAATATCAAATTAGGTTATTTTAACACAGACTGAAGTATTATTATTATTAGTTTTTTTTTTTTTTTTAATATTTTTACACATGATCTACTTAACAAAATATATGTAAATGTACAATATTATACGATATATATTATTTTTTAGCTTAAATTTTACATGTTAAAATTGGACATATTAAAATTTCACTAATGCAATGAAATAATTATGTATGAATGTTAGCGTTTAATTTTTAAATGTATTTATTTTATACAAGCATACTATTTGTTAGTTTATAAGAGAAAGGTATTTATATTTTTATAACATACACAGTTCTTACCAAATGTTTTGATAAAAAATATGAGCATGGCGCCGTCCTTTTTTAAGTTTATGTTCTCAAATTGCTGCAACTCTGCCTCTACTGACCTCTGTATTGTAATACTATAGTACTCTGGTGTTCATGGTTCAGTCAAGAGGTAAGAGTCGTTTTTTTTTTTTTTTGAACATACTTATATCATATTATATACGAAATAATTTTGTTATTATTAGTTTATATATTCTAAAATTAATATTTTATTTTATGTATAATTTAGTTAAAACTATTAAACATTGTTTAGTATATTTCAAAATCATTTTTTTTATACTTTATATATTATGTCAGTTGAATTAATTGTTTTATTTCCATTATTATTATTATTATTATTGTTCTACATGTATGTATTGTGTTAATTTACTTTTATTTCTTACTTATTACTGTAAACTGTTATATTGTTGATAAAAAGTATAATTATGAATTATACTTAAGTATTAATTAGTATATTGTGATTTTTTCTGTCTGTAATTACTTTTTCATCAAATTTTATATTTTAAATAGGAATATATATATTTATATTATATATATTTTATGTAATTTTTAATAATATATTAACTATAATTTAAATTGCATATATTGAGTAAAACATATTTAAATAATAAAACAAATTGATTTATTGCAATACCATTATGTAATGATTAAAATTAATTGTTAATTTCTTATCTATTTTTATAAACCTTAATTATAATTGTGACTAGTTTAAAAAACAAAAGTTTTTATAATAATGTTTTAAAATGTAAAAAAAAATAAATAATAATAATGAAAGGTAACTTAATAGAATTTAAACAAACTATTTCTTTTGTTTTTTTCATAGAGATCCTTAAAAAATATTCAATTTATTGACTTATAATAATAAATATATGCTAATATTAATTTAAGTATCTCATTTGTTCGTCATTAGACTTTCCACTTGACTAGTTGGCACTTTGATGTAAATTATTTTTTTTGGTCTTGCATCATTAGACATTTGGACGAAATCATCCTGATCTTCCCATTTCCTTCTTTCACGGACTTCTTTGGCACGTTTATGATCTAGCCAGTTAATTATACAAGAAGCCGGTACCCATATCAAACCAGTAATCAAAATTACTGTGCCTACAATGTTATCCTTTAAGAACCTTAGCATCTTGTTAATGTTGATTTCTTCAATGATATCCCAAAAACGTTCTACAACGTCTTGAATAGTTTTCTCGCATGCACCCTATTACAAACCAGCATAATCATTAATCACATAATTTTTTTATTTGACTAATACATTCAATAAACAATTCAATAGTACTTTATTACAAAATCCTTGAATGCATGGCGTACCATCCGGTAATACATCAGGTGGATCAACTGGATAACATGTATCATTTAAATTTATACGACAACAACGTTTGCATGACTGTAATACTAAAAATAAGAAGCTATTATGATTAACAATCACATTATTGGAATTAAATTAATATTATCTTAATAATTGAATATCTAAAAACAGTCATAAATTAATTTTTACTTACTAGTATCACACATACAACTTTGTAATCCTTGTGTCTCGCAATAAGGTATGCATTTACCAGAACGACATTTACCCCTTTCGAGGCAGCCAGTACCATCAGGCATAGGTGGACTTTTAGGACACTCAGCTCCAGTACCTGTACAACGAGATTCTTGCTCACAAGTGGCAAATTGCCCTTCACGGCATTTCACACCAGATGCCATAAATTGACAATTTTGACAACATGGTGAGTTTTTATCACTAAATAAAATTAATCACAAAATGAAATGACAAACAATAATTAAATTTTACTACACAGTATTTTATATTTTAGTACCTGCATCTAGCACCTTGAGCTCTTCTGAGTTTACAGTTTTTATCACAGCAAGAGTCATTATCTTCAGTACCTAAAAGACCAGCATCACATTCTTCATTTCCTTCAACTCTAAGATTACCACAAAATGATTCCTCTGGCTCAGAAAAACAACGTGCTGATTTAGCTTGTAATACTTTGCGTATAGACCGTAAACTGCATGGAGAGAATCTCTGAAAAAAATGTAATAAAATTTAACATAAATGTAATAAAATTTAAAATTATTTTTTTTTTATTCAAACTTACTTTGTTGTTAATATCATATCCACTGACACTATATGTATACATAAGAAAAGATCCTCCCTGACTAGCCGTAGGACTACATTCAGTTATATCTGGATCATGTTCAGATCCCCAATTGTGACCAAATTCGTGAGCAGTAACTAAATCCGCTTCTCGTGTAATTACTCGTTGACCATAATGATTACGGCTTGAACTTAGACCAGAATTAAGGTATAATGTATACCCATTTTTAAAATACTCTGTTACATTAAATATCCAATTATAAATATGTATTTTTTTGAAAAATATTTTTTTTTTTTTTAACTATTCCATCACCTGGTGTACAAATTCCACCAACCGAATTACGTCTAGGAGAACCAACATAAGCAAGTCCTAGAATACCTCCTTCAAATTTTAAGTCAGTAAATAGATGGGCCAAGCAGAAGTCTTTATGGCTATATTCACGGCTAAATACCTGCCACCAGCAAAGCAATATAAAGAAATAATAGATTATTTATAATTTTTATATTTTTTAGAAATTAAATTTATCCTATTAATTAATAAAACAAATAAAGTTATTATATTGAGTTAAAAAAAGCAAAAGTAGAGATGCATATTTAAACAATTATTAAATTCCAAGTATACTTGTTAATTTAATAGTTAAGCAAATATAAAATTAAAATACTAAAAAAAATGATTTTATTGTACTTGGATAATTACATATTTCATATTAGTCATTAAATATTAATTATTATAAAATATCATTTACACCGTTAATTATAGCAAGTAATACAAAAGCAAACATCCTAGGATAAGATATTGTTAAGGCTAAAGGAACAAGTAACTAAATTAACTATGTAAGTAGCCTTAAAATTAATTATTATGAATAAATAAATAATAAGAATCCTTGTATTAGTCCATTATCTAATTAATCACCAATAACATAATAACATAATGACATAACATTATAATCCACGCACTATTAAAAGTAAATATGGTTGAATGTATATATGATCACATAGATTTTACCAATGATAATATTCAATATTTTATTAGTATGTTAAGGATTTATGAAATTAATTAGTGCTTTGTGCAGTTAGTCTTTTTCCATCAATAAATTGTCATAAACAAGAAATATTCACCAGGACTACATATGCCGCCGATTGCATAACTTCTAGGTGAGGCTATATATGCTAGACCCAATACTGAAGATTGTTTTGTTCTGAATGTTTGATGGGTAAATAGATGTGCTAAACAATACTTGGACACATCTTTTGATTTAGAAAATTCCTATTTGTTATTATTGATTAATTGTAAAATTAATAATTATTGATATAAATATATATGTAATATGTATATTTAATAATAAATTAAATGTTTTATTGTAATATTTACTACTATATAATTTCAAAGATTAAGTTATAAACAATAGAAATAAGAATGTTAAGATAGAATTTATTTTCTAAGTAGAATTAGAGATATTAAATATTTAGGAGTTAAAATTGGGAAATAATTGGAGATATGAATAAAGCATAAGAAAGGAGTAAAACTTAAAATTAGTAGGTAAAGAAAATTCAATATAGCATAAGAAATAGGAGTTTGACTAGTTTTGAGGTGGTAAAAAAATACTTAGAGTTATATTGAAGAAAAATATAGAAATATAGCAAGGTGGTCTAATAAAAAGTGAATAAAAAGACAATTTGTACACAAATGTAATGTGTATTGTTTAGATCATATAAAACAAAATACCTCAAGTAGTGATCGAACATCCCATTTTTCTCGAATCATGTTATAATGATCCTCTGAACTTCGCACTTTAGTTGGATCACTATGTACTGTTATTTTTTTAATAACAAATCCCATTCCGCGAAATCCATCAGACTCTTGACGTTCCAACCATAAAGTATCATTATATATTTTGTGTACACGATCAATTAAACTTATCTAAAAAATATACATACATTATAAGTTCACTAATTATTAGATATGTATAAAATTAAAATATATTTTGTTTAGATAAGCCAGAGTATTTTCTAAATAATGATAAAAGCTGTTAAAAACAATAAGTATTTGTTTGTTAACTAAGACTGATAGTCTAGACCAAGTATACACAATATTAAAAAGTAACTAATTTATTTATGAAATAGTAAATTATCAAATTAGTCTAGTTAAATTTATTGAAATACTTTATATTTAAATCCTTACTAAATAATTTATAGTTGTTTTTGTATCACCTCCACCCATTTCTCTAAAAAATCTATAATCAGCAACCAAAAGCAATGGACAACGAGTTCTTGTCGGTGTTATCATATAATCATAAGAATCGGCATCACGTTTAGAACGTGTAATGGAATTTAAATTATCGTCGTCTTCATCTACAGTTTCCACCTCTGAAAACTTATTATTAGTTTAATCAAATCTAAAATCAACACAATTAAAACACAAACCTGCGTCTTCTTTTACATAAGCACAAGGTTTATGTTGATTTTGGTTTGAATGTTCCCAACTTAATCGTACATCTGATGCCTTATAAGTTACCATTGTTTTGTTATCTTTATCAACCATATGCCTCCAAGATGGCTAAAATAAAAATAAAAATAAAATAGTAAATTGAAAATTACTAATGTAAATTAAACTGTTTTATATACTTCAATATGATAAGTTTCTCCAGGAACATCAATAATAGCTGTCATAACACCTTTATCTAAATGTACACTAGCATGTGAACTTTTTTCTCCAAATACCCGACCATCATAAAAATGGTCATGATCTAAATCATAAAGAAAAAATTAAAAGAATAATATTTTTTTAAATATTATATGCTTCACCATCACAATTCATATTATAGAAAATAAAAATATAATTTATTATAGATACTTAATTTTAGGATATTATTTGTAAACTTATTATTTATATTTTTAATGAGAAATATGTTTGCCAAGTTAATAAATAATAATGTTTCAACATACCAACTGCCACCGGGGTTTCGTTTCCTTCAGCATCTATACTTGTGGCTTCAAATTGATGATGTAATAATCCTTTTTTTGGTGTTAAAATTAAGCGAAAATCCCTATAAAATAATTTGAATCAATATTTCTAACTATAAGCATCAGGAGATGGACATGAACTATAGCATAGAGAGACTTTTAATTAAATCAATGAAGCAATGTACATTCTACAGGTTTACGTATTTAATTATAAATATATTACCTTCCTAATGTGGTAAATGATACTTCTTTTACTTTATTTAATGGATGTGGACTATCATTAATACCTCGTTTTACTATGGAATGAGAAAAATCTGAAGCATGTAAAATTTCAAAATGGGCAAGATTTTTGTGGATTGTACCTAAATAATAAATTTAAATTAATAATAATATTTAATTTATACAAACATACAAAGCTCATTACATACTTTGAACATTGCTTGTTATAAATAATAGAAGTAAATTTAGTGAAAAAGTAAATTTTTTCATAATAAATGATTATTTGATTAATAAAATTAATTCAAATCCAATAAATTGCACGTTAATACCAAACAGAAGAATTTTTAAGTGAACATAAATACTTTGTATATTCACTACATATTGTGGCATTCATTTGGTTGAACATTTTTCAACATGAAAATAACAATATTAATATATTAGGCAATAAAAATAAAATTAAGAAATAAATTCAAAACTATACTGGAGCAAGTATCCTACGTGAACAATGTAAATACTTAATTCAAAAAGTCAAAAATGAAATTAATAAACTATATAACTATAATAGAATCTTCAACCTATTATGTATAAACATAGGTTATTTTGCGAATTTTATTATATTATCTAATCACAAATATTGCAATAATATTTACATTATATATATAATATTAATAATATAATATTATCTATGATTTAATCAGCTGTTGATAATGTTGACAAAATATTAACTGATAATGATTTTCCATTTCAAATATTTTAAGCATGGCTTTTTTAAAACAATTCAAATTATTTCTTCATTCTACGAACAGTACGAACTGCCTTCGATTTGACACATCAACAAAATATAATAAATTGTTTTCATCTGGAGCTGTTTTTTCATCTAATGGTATGATTTTTAATTAATATTTTATTCATACTTTTATTAATATAATTTAATGTTTGAAATGTGTAATATAGAATTATATTATATTCTGTACTCAAAACAACAGTTTGTTTGAACATAAAATTGTAAATATTGTAAATCTTTTCATTCTAAAAGGTTAAATTAGATTGTTTCCACAATAATGGTATAAACTTTGCTGTGAATCAATGTTTACTGATTATTTTCTACATTTACATTATTCAAAGTTTTTAATATGATATTTATCTTTTTTTTTTCTCAACAATTAGTGAGACATCCATAACATTCTATGAGTACTATAGATGATAGATGTTCCTATATTTTTTTTAAATATATCATGTATTGTTAAAAAAAAAAAAATATTATGTTGTAATAATAATTATTAGAAATTTAGTTGTCATATTATATTTTATTATTTCAGAAAATGTAATTTATCCAAATGTTAAAACATTCAAACACCAACATATTACTTTAATATCATTGAATAGACCAGATGATAAGAATTCATTAAATGTGGCAACTTTAAATGATTTAAGAAAAGCTATTACAAATTTTGAGAATGATTCTTCATCAAAAATTGGTATTTTATATGGTGAAGGAGGATCATTCTGTGCAGGAATTGACTCTAATGAATTTTCCAAGGCGCCACAAATATATGATGTAATAAATAAAAATTTAGTTAATTCAATTTTTTTTTATAAAGAAATTATTCATTTTTCTTTAAGGAATTTTTACAATCGCATTGTCAAAAGCCAATCATAGCTGCTGTTTCTGGATTTGCTTATAATATTGGTTTTGATTTGTGTTTATGGTGTGATATGCGCATTGTAGAAGAGAATGCTGTCATGGCAATTGATAGAAAATTAAATATGTCTAAATCAAAACCATTTCTTAAGAGGCTTTTAAAAACTATAGGTTATTCAAAAACTATGGATTTATTATTGACTGGCAGAGATGTAAACTCTAAAGAAGCATTTGAAAGTGGTCTTGCAAACCGTGTAGTTGCATGCGGATCAAGTATGAAAGCCTTATTCTCTTAATTACTGTATTTTAAAATAATAATTAATTTTAAATGTGCTTAATTTACAACAGGTGTTGGTCAAGCAGTAAATATGGCGTTTAATATTGGCAAATTTCCCCAACAATCAATTAATTACGATAGAAGTGTAATACATAAAATAATATCAGAATAATATTGTAATATAAAATTAGTACCAATCTTACTGTCTTGAAAGGTACGAACAATGTATCTTCATGAAACCACACATCATTTTTCATGTATATTATCAAAAAAAAAAAGAAACATGAAAACATGAAATAGCAAAAACAACTAAGTATTTTAAAAATGATGACCGTTGTAATGAATAAAACCTTATAAAGAGTTGTCAGACTTCAGCATAATATACAACACCCTATTAAAGTTACCATTATTCATGACATTTAAGAGAGTTCTTCTAGTTTGAGATGTTTACTGAGAACTGAAATAATGTTTATTTCCCACTCATTGTAACACATGCAATATAATGAAATATAAAGTATGTTTTGTTTAAAGATATATTTTTTTGACCTAACGCATTTAATAATCTTTGTTAAAATAAAAAAATCGTACTTTATTTATTCATTTAAACAGGAAGTATAAATAGCATTAGGTATATAGATAATGTTTAACTCACATAAAATAAACTAGATTGGTACTATACATTATACAGTAAGTATACATATTACATTTAAGTTATTTTATAACACTTAGTACACACATAAAAATATAATTTGTCTCATTTAATTATTATTTAACATAAACATCCAGTGACAAAAAATATAAAACTAAGTTAATATGGTATACCATGTAAATGTAAATAAAACTATGGAATTCCAAACAAGTGCTTCACTGGGATTCTTATCCATTAATATTCTACACAAAAAGCTTATAAGTTTATAGGCGATGATTCATTATAATTTTGAGATAAGAGAGGGTTGCTAATATTTTTAACATCAATATGAGTTTAATTATAGTTTGAATGACTGACAATGCAATTTACTTATCACTAGTATAAGTGTAACAGCGCTGAATCTACGATAGATTTACAATAGCTATACTAATTGAAGAATTAAGTGGTGGAAACAACTGCCATCACTAACACTATTACTTAAGAATGAATCGAAAAATGTAATGTTCAACCAAGTAAATACACCTATTTTAGAAAAGTGAAGTCAAAATCTCAAAAGTGTTATAACTTTTAAAGTTAAATAACTTCAAACTTGTATAACAAAATATTAAAATAAATACCACCTGCCTGCATTTTATCATCATACTTATTAGTATGTTTTATAGAGTATAGTATATATTATATAGTCTCTATCATACAAACTATTTATCCATGTACGATATATTATCTATTTACAGCTTTATAGCAAAATCATTACAATACTCATAACTTAATAAATTCTGGCTTTAGGTTGAATTATTATAGTAAAATTATCAAATAACAAATTTAATGATAGAAACAGTATTTAGACAGCATCTTTTTACGTCTTTTTATTAGTTCTTAAAAAACATTAAAATATCTCAAGACAAATTATGAGTTTAACTATTTCAATAAATATCAATATTATAAACGATGACCACCCTAATTGGCCTAATTTCTTTTGAATATTCAAGCCGTTTCTAGGTTACAGGTGGTCTTAATAATTAATTAGCATAGGTAGAGATGTTATTAAATTTTAATTATGGACAAAACAATTATGTTACATAGATGTGTTCTATAAATTAATTTTAATATTATGAGAAAAAAAAATTATTTTAATATTTTAAGTTTCATTACATTTTAGATGAGTAACAAAAAACAATATTTATAGGAGACTTCCCTGCCAACCTCTAAGTGGTGTCTCTTAAATCCTAGGTAATGTTAATAAGATAAACGGGCCCAAACTAATTTTCCCAAGTAAACGAGGAAAATAAATTTACTCACTATAGGTTATAGCGGTATAAAAACATCAAAGTGTGATAAAATGTGATCCTTAAGTAGTTAAGTAAGATATACTTACTATAACTTATAATTCCATTAAAAATATTGTAATCATCGTATAAAGTAGGTATGTTATTTTTTTTTATAATTACATTTATCACGGCAGTATTTTATAATTTAGCGTCCTAGGAATAAAACTATTTCAACGCTTCTCCCTTCACAATATTTCTACATAGAAAAAATGTAAAGAAGACACTGATTATTTTTTTATTCACTGTTAATAATTTATATTACCTTAAGACAATATGACGTTTCTAATTAAGAAGTCGAAGAGGTTTCCAAGGATTCAGGATCGCTGCGACAACGCAGTAAACAATTTACGAATGGAATCACCATTGCTTGTTAATTTCAAGTAATTACCTAGCATAAATATTAGTTTGTATGGTAGTAAAGAGTAATAAAGTTAAAAAATATTTTAAAATTCACCATGTAATATTCATGCTTCAGTGGTGCAATCAGTGGCATAGCCGGAATTTTTGAATAAGAGGGGAGGGGTTTAAGGTAGTTTAGGTATATACTAGGGATGGTTCAAAATATGCATTTTAATTAGAATTATTTTGTTTATAATTTAAAAGTATTTGACTTCATTACATTAACTATAGTCTTCTTATTTTTATCGCTAATTTACTGAATAATTAAAAATATTAAAATAATTAAATAAAAATCAATAAGGAGGTTACAACACCCAAACCCCCTCCCTGGCTGCGCCACAGCTTGCAATCCATTCATATCGAAATTTTCGTTGAAAAATTACATATATTTTGCTCGAATAACCATGCAATAACACTTTAAAAAATCGGGTTTTTGAAAATAACTGCTTGTAATAGGTATTCCGTTTTAAAGATGTAGTCACAAAAAACTAAAACGTCCATCTGTTCTAGTCATGTTTAAAAATTTGCTGAAATGTCAAGTATGTCATCGTCTTTGATTTAAGATCGCGAGAAAATGTTAGGGTAGGTTAATTATATTAAAGGATTAAATAACAATAACTTTGTTTCGTTTTTAACAGATAGAGACATCATCATTCATAGAACATGTCGGTCAGCCAGTACAGTTGAGAAGCCGTTTTTATTATCTATGTCTAAGGAGGATGGCTTTTCTTCGGGGTCTTCCTCTGAAGATGAGGCCATCGCCATGGCAAACGATGTTGCAATTCCGGACGTAAGTGCATTTATTTGATTTTTCAACTTTTGTAACGCAATATATTATTGTCAATACGCATGCCTTACATGTTCTAATACCAAATTTCAGAGTAACGAAGTTGTACAAACGGATGTAACAGCGAACTCTAAATCAACACCACCTAACTCCGTTACGGCATTAAACTTCCAACGATGTAAGTACCTATCAGTTAAATAAATGATTATTATCTAGCAAAATTGCATTTTTCTAATTAATGTATTATCTTATTGTCTAACTATTGATGGCACATACAAGATGCTAATGAATCTATTTAATAGGTTCAACGATGGAGTCCTTTTGGACGAGAATAAATTAAAATTAAGATATACTTACTGTTGTGTACTACTAAATTGAATAATAACACAAAATATTCTTTAATCCCTTATTTTTAACTTTCTAAATCGTAATGACTATGTATTCAATATGTCTATACTTACTAAAGATCAATGGACAGTCTAGACCGATCATATTGCATGTAACATGATATTTATATTTATTTTTAATATAAACACAATGTGTAATAAACATAAATGCTGAATATGTAACACTTATGATCACGTATTTTTACTCTATATACATGATCATAATAATTGTTTGTAATATTTTTTTTTAGAAAGTTTTTACTCGATTTACACAGAAATCATTAGTGGGTATATCGCAAACAAATGTATGGGAATGAAGGTGATTATAGACCATAGACCCATTTTGCGGAGCTGGTAGAAATATAATTGAGCTTACCAGAGTTTGCAATTCAAGTACTATAAAAATACATTCTTATTTTCTTATTGTAAATTCTATTGTTTTCTTTCTTTTCGAAATAGAATATTAAGCTTTTTTCTGAACAAGTAATAATTTAATAACAGTTATTAAAATCTTTTTACAATTTAGTCATAGCAATCGATATCGACCCGGCGAAAATTCAGTTAGCGAAGAATAATGCGGAAATGTGTAATGTGTATAATAATATAACATTCATAACGGGAGATTTTTTCAAAATTTATGATCAACTACAAATAACAAAAGCGATTGTTAGATACACCACCGCCTTGGAGTGGTTCTAATTATGATAATAGCCAATCAATTAGTACAAACAATATTTTAGTCGACAACATTTTGGAATTGAGGATAAAGGTAACACCAAAGATTTTATTACACATGCCGAAAAACCTCAACACAAATGAAGTATATACATTATTATAGTTAGGCTTCGATATAAAATATGGTTTATAAAATAATGTTTCGTATAATATATTGCTCTTGATATTAATTTATTTGTATTTGCATTTTGATTGGAAAACAAAAGAAAATAAGAACTTATAAAGAAGAAACGTTAAAAATTAACTACTATAAGAATTGCAAGCTACTGCAGTATTTCAATTCATTCAAAGTAAGTCATGTGTGTATTTTATTTTGGTAATTGATGACGAAAAAATGATCTATAATTAGTCAATTTAATATTAAATAAAAACTACATTTATATTACATAATATTATTAGAACATATTCATCATACCTGTTTAAATTTGTTTGGATAATGGAAAAGAGTATACAAATTATTCCATCAAAAATTTCAATTAATGTGAGTCGAAATAAGCGCTTACCATAAAGTTATTATACAATTATGTGTAAATATATCTTGTAAATTATTTGTCTTTAGCGGCCTACTTTAATAAAATTGACTCCAAAGAAGTGTACCGTAATTATCTTAAAAAAGTTGGGCACTTTTTAGGTCGTTTCCATAAAATCCAACGTGAGATGTGGAATGGCAGCTATTATGCTTAAAGAAGATGAACTAGCCAATTCAAAAACCTTTTCCTGATCCTGCCTACTCTCTGCTCCTGCTACCACCGCCACTTCTACCCACTACCCTCCTCTCCAATGCCGCCGCCGACACCCATAGACCATAACAATTTGTCAACATTTACTATAATGTTACATCATATAGTGAAAACTTATGTGCAATAAAATTGTTGAATACAATTATAAAATTCAATAAACCTATTATTTTTTGTATTTATTTTATTTAGTTACTAGTATTAACTATGATAGCTCAACAATTACATTTTTAACAAAGAATTTAAATGACCTCATATGTCAGGGATAGCCAACAAGAAGAGACTTGCGAGCCGCTCACTATATTAATAAACATTGAAGAGCCGAAATGAAAAAAAAGTTCATATTAGTGTATGTATATGATTATCGTAAAGAAGATAGTTAGATATAAATAATTGTAAAAAAATGTATAAAATGCGAAACAATATATCTATATGATATTAAATAATAATTAAAAATAAAAATAAATATATATTTAAATTTTAAATATTTTATCAAAAACTGTCAATGTAAATAAAATTTGTTGTGGCCATTTTTGGTATGTATTATATAAATATTATACATTGTATTAAAAGTTTCTATTTACGTTGTAAAGATATTTTCATAAAATATATTTTATTCGTAAATGAGACAAATTCTCAAATTTCTCTGGCAATTTAAATTGTTGTATCAATGGGGTCTTGTCGTTTGTCATCAATCATTCAGATTTAAGATTATATTTCGGAGTTTAGACAGTAATCACAAGCGGAATCGAATAATCAAAACATGCGTGTCGGAGTGGCTTTAAAAAATGAAACAGGAAACCAGTACGGTTGTACGAACTGAACCAATGTACGAAGAAATAAAAAATAATAATGTATCGTCTGTGGCCTACAGGAGTAGACAAAATCGTTATAATATGTATTATATTATAAATGTTTCGAGTTTACTTGAATATTTTGGCTAAGTATGGTTAAAATCTTATAAAGTTTTAAGTATTAGTTATACCTAACGGCTAACACTAGTAACACTTAAATGTGTGTTAAATATATTATATCTGCCCAGTGGCGGATTTTACGGGTAGCCCTAGGGGCCTCGTCTCTCTCCACCTATTAGCCTAAGTTTGGTTTTATTAATATAATATTAAATGTAAATAAGTAATTGAATGTGTGAAAAAATTATATTTCTATCTGGTAACCGTGGATAATTTCTCAAAACCAGATTTTATAGTTATCAGAAAAAGGTTACAATATTCTTATCGTGTGAACAATATTGTTTCTATATAGATTTATTTAATTTAATTATTTTATCATGGATTGAAGTGATTGAACTCAGATTGGTTTTCATATTTCTGAAAATAAGTATTGATCTGGCTTAAGTTTTGATGACCACAAATATTTTTTGTTTTTATTTAACTATTAGACTGCCACCAAAATATGTCCAGACAATATTAAATTTATTGGTACGAGTATTCTCCATACACATACACAAAACACAAAATGAGAATATATACAAATATCACTTATTTATAAATTATTTATTAAACAATAAAAATACCATAACAAAGTATTTATACTATTATGTTTAATAAGAATCTACTTATTAATATAATATAACAGTCCACGGTAGATTTGATTTCATGGCAAATTTATCTACTACCTTTTCAAAGTTCAAGTTAATATCAGTTGAGAAAGATAGTTCTAAATGTCTTGGCCAATTTGTTGAATTTATATTTTCTCGATTATTTGCAAAACTAAATATATTTTGGTGTTTAGGTTGATTTATAATAATAAAAATTATCAAATGAAAAATCTAATAATAGTAACAGTATTGAGAAAACATCTTATTATGTCTTGTTAGTCCTTATAAAAATTAAAATATTTCAAAGACAAATAATGAGTTATAGGCGTTATAGCTATTTCAAAAAATTTTGATATTATTAACAATGACCACCCCACTACCCAGCCCTAAACATGGACTGTGGGAAAGCCCTAGTATTTTGTATGTTCAAGCCGCCTCTGACCTAATTATTTGACCATAGAATATAATATAGATTAAAATATTAAATAAACGTTTGGAGTAATGGCATACATTGTACTGTTCTATTTATAAGTACAGTTTTGGTTTTTACATAAAAATGATAAGTGACGTTAGATTATTAAAAATTTTCAAATATAGTTTATTATTTTATGTGGGTATTGTACTGTTGAGTGTTGACTATTGTGCTATTTTGCTATTATGTGTTTGTTAACTGTAAAATACCAATTGACAAAAAGGTTCTAAGACGTGTTATTATTAAACTCAAGTCTAAAAAGTTAATTTTGTGAAGTCATTTGTAGTCTCAAGCTTTATATTGTCCACCTTTCCTTTATTTCTTTTACAGTTATACATAACCAATTGTCGCTGTGTTTGATTTAAATCTATAATAAATTCAATTCAAATTAATTTCTTCGAATAATTGAAGTAATTTAAGTAAGCAAGTAATAATATTAAATTAGCAAATAAGTACTGTTTCAAGGGTGGTTTTTTAGCGTTTTTTTTTTTTTTTTTTTTTAATTATGTAGTAGCTGTGGTCATGGTATTGGTATTTTTGTAATGCTCTTAAAACATTTTTAATTAATTTTTTTCAATGTTAATATGTATATTATCTCAGTATAAATTAACTCTAATTTATTGAGGTGTTTGAATGATTATAAATTATAATGTTGGATAAAATTGTCTAAAATATATCATTCCTGCCATCTTATTATTAGTTATTGATCATAATCATTTTTCAGTTTTACAGGTACTAGGTAGTGGTTTAAGCTTATAATGGATACATGATGATTACAATTATATTAAATATTTTTGTACAATAAAATAGCAGTTATTGATAACTATATTTTTGTGAGTAGTATGGATTCTTATAACATTGTTGGTGTGCTCGGACGTGGAGCTTTTGGGTAAATATTTAAATAAATTTAACACAATATATTATTACTTTTTAATTAATAAATATTACAATGTTTAGAGTTGTTGAATTGGTTAGAGACTTTAATTTAAAGAAATTAGCCGTGATGAAGACTATACATATAAAATCCATGTCAACAAAGAACGTAAAGGTAAACAACAATAATATGCTGTATTTGTAATTTTAATGTACCTACATTTTTTCAGGAAGCTATCAAAGAAATTCAAATTCTTCAAATGTTGAATCATCCAAACATCATCAGATATTATAATAGTTTTCAAAATAAACAAAGTTTTCATATTATTATGGAATACGCCATACACGGAACTCTAGAAAACTTTGTTAATAAATGTTCTCAAACTTCAAATTATATTGCCCAAAATGTATTTATTTATTTTTTTAAATTTTATAATTTATAAATTAATTTTTATCAACTTTTATCTTAAAATTTTCTAGTGTGTATTAAATATATTTAGTCAACTTACAATGGCTGTGGATTACATCCACAAAATGAAGATAATACATAGTGATATTAATCCAATGAATATATTATTAACTGGAAGTCAAGGTACAATAGTAAAACTTGGCGATTTTGGCTCTTCTCGCATATTAACCAAGTAAATTTTTAATTGATAATTTTATTATTATTTACTCCAAGATAAAAACAATTTTATAAACTTAATATGCTAGTGACAAAATTATTGGTGAAAATTGGTGTACTCCATGTTATATGTCTCCTGAGCAATGTTGTGGGAAACCTCTAAGATTAAAAACTGATATATGGCAAATTGGTTGTGTGTTATACTATTTGATTACTTCAAAACATCCTTTTTATGCTGAGGTAAGGAATTAGGATAATAATAATATACTCATTGATTTATAAGAACATAGCGATTAATCTAAATTTAACCAAATTTATAGAGTTTAGCAGATACTATATCAAGCATTGTAGAAGGAGTTTTAAGTTTTTCAGAAAAAATTACTTTTTACGACAACGATGTGATAATGCTTTTGCATGAGTTATTAAATCGTGATCCAACTGTTCGACCTAATGCATCTGCTATACTTTCAAATCCATTTATACTACCTTATGTATTAAACAGCAATTGTCATTGGCCTAAATCTGGTAGGAAAGTTTTAAACAAAAATTATTAAATGTATTCATTAACACAATTTTTTGTTATTTAAGTGTATAAATAACTAATAAGAAGTAATTGTTATTATTACTCTGTTAAAATGCTTGGATTTTTTTTTTAATTTTTTTTTTTTTAAGACATGGTTGAAAAGCTTACATTTAAGAATTGAAGTTTGATTAATAAAATATTAAATTTGACTTCAACTCAAAAAAAAAAAAAAATTCTGTGACCAACAAATAAATGTATACAATTTGAATGTGCAATTATTTTGTTAAGCTATTTATTTTTTTTGTAATTTTGTGTTAATTGATAATTTGAATAAATTAGGAAATAATGTTTATTATCTATTTTCTATAAAGATATATACTAGTTTAAGTAATATATGATTGATTTATTGAGTAGATCTGCTTTATTTTTAACCTATGTAATTACCTTTAAATTTATGGAGGTACTAGTGTTTGCTACTTAATTCAGAAATTTTAATTAAAGAATTCACGGTAATTAAATTTAATTTCAATATTTCAAGTAGTTTTGCAACTGGTTTTTTAAAGTAATACACTACTTCTAACCTTAATTGTTTAAATTATAAATTATTATTTGTTCATAGTATGATAATAAGTATTTTTATTCTTTTATTTTTTATTTGTTGATCCTCAACATTATTTTCAAATGTGTCGTCTGTCTTATAAAGGTAAGAACATTTGTACTTAAGAATTAGCTTTTTCAATATTTTAATTTTTAAACTAGAAATGAGCACTTTTAATTTGTAACTAATATTTAAAATAAGTGTATCTTGCTTAGAAATTCAATTGTAAAAAAAAAGTCAACACTAAACAACAGATAATATCTTATTTTAAACTTTGATTATAAATCAATTTATTCTAATATTAAAGCTAACAACACAGTTTATTTTACTGTATACATGTAAGGGTAGTGTCCTAATTAGAAGTTTGTTCTGATATCTAATCACAAGACAAGACATTAATGAGTGTACAAGTTTTTTTAAGTTGTTGTCTATTATGATATAATTAATAAATAAAAAAGATACAACTTAAAATAATATTTCTCATTTGAACACTATTGTTAGCAGCAAAACCAACAATGTTTAATCTCTATTTAAGTATAATGATTTGTGTTGAGTGATTCATCATCGCCTAGTTGGAACCATTGAAGCTATGGGTATGAAATTAGAACAGTCGTTTTGTTTTGTGATGTATACACCTATCACCTACTAAGATTGGATTTTTTCAAAATTCAACTACTACAGGAGTTAAAAGTTATATGTTGGTCACACAAAAATCAGCATACGGGCAAAGCCAGGTTATTCAGCTAGAATATATTATAATTAACACACTACTTCTAACTACTGATCGAAACAATTAAAAATAATAGTATCTTGTAAAATAGTTTATTTATTAATTAATAGCAATTATAAACTGCATATATTTTTTTTCTAAGAATTCACAGTAACAGACAGATAAAACAAAATAATGAAAACCATTTTTTCTGTTCAAATCAATACATTTGTCATCTGTTAGTCATGCCTTAGTTGTACATCTTCTCACCTTGATCAATAAAAAATAAAAATCTATATGCAAGTTATGAAATTATTTTATTTACACAAGATTACTAAAAAATTAAATATTCTAAGAATTCAATATCCAAAATAAATAAGTATACACTTTTAATTCAGTTTTCATTTATTTATTAAAACAAAATTATATATTAAATAATTAATACTAATTTTTAATTTTTGGTCTTACTCACATCAAACTTATCGTATCAGCTTATGATGTTCTTCATATTAGCTTGTGGCCACTTCTGCAATAGACAACTGTTATCCATTTTGTAACAGTTTTCAGTTAAGTAAATATAGTATTTATAAAAAATAATATGTTACTGTCCGTAGTTCATAATTTTCATCATATCCAGGTTAAGTTATTTCAGAAGATGGATTGTAGACTTATAAATGATCACTGCAATCACTAAATACTATCAGACATGTAAAATGAGTTAGCATTGCTTTAAAATGTAACACTCATGTGCATTAATGTATAATGCTTCTCAACATATAAGCTTAAATAACTAAAAGTTAATATTTTACTAATAACCTATTGATAATAGGATTCATGAAAAAATTATAATTAAAAAATAGACCAATAGTATGTGTATCTGTTCTTATCTTTTAATAAACTGATTAAATATTAAACATAATATATTCTTAAATTATAATTGAGAAATTTAGCCTTCAATATAAGGATCAGAGGACTGGATCACCACTATTCCATTGGTGTGGGTGCTTCATTATTGTCATCATCATCATCATCAAATTCTTCAATATTTTCTTCTAGTAAAAATACATAATTATAATTTATAAATAGAATAAATTTAAATCTATTTTTTATTAAATTGATTATATTAATACTAACCTCCATTTAGTGGAACAGACTTTTTATTTTGGTCTTTGTTAGGAATTTGTCCAGCTTCAAGTAACTTGGAAAGTTGTTCAACTTCTTCTAATGATGATGCTTCAGATATTGCCTTTCGAATTCTCCACATGTCTGCTTGGCTATGACCTATATTAACAATAAATAATAAATAAAGACTAATCTATAAAAATTACATTTGACACTTAAAAAAAATACTATTTAAGATTCATAAACATAATTTTAAAATTATACCAAACAAAACCTACATACACTGATTAAATTTTAATCATTATAATAAAAAAAATGTATTATTCTGAATGTAAAATTTGTTATGCACTAATAAAACAGAGACAACATAATAATGCAAGTATAATATCCTCTTAAACTACACAAATGTGAATTAATAAATTATTTAACTGTAAAATACAATCAAAGCTATATTTTGAAAATAAGTTGATTTAATATATTTTTAGCTTTTTTTTTTATTACCATTTGCTCTTCTGCTTTCAAGACCTTCTCCAGGAACAAATTGATTAGATTTTTTAACCAACTTCTTTTTAAGTTCTTTTCCTTCTTTGCCTTTAAATAATGCTTTAGCTGCTTCATATTCCTATAATTTATATAACAATAATTAAATATTATAATTATTAAATAATAAATTTTAAGAAAAACAACAAACCTTCAATTTAACTTTTCTAAAGTCTAAAATCCGAACTTGTGGAATTTTATGTGCCACATAAAGTCGATAATGCTCTTTGGATGCAACTGGGTTATGCAAAAGACTTAACATTTTCAACTTAGGAAGTGAAGCAAGAGGATCTAAATCTCCAAGCTCTTGAATTTGGTTACCTGTTAGTATTAAAGATTCAAGATTTGGTAGACATTGTTCTAAGTTATCTGATATACGTCTGAAAAAAATATTTAATTAAATTTAAGCTATTTTTTTAGTTATAAAATGGTCTATAATAATTAAAAATGTTGCACAAATTACTAGTTATTTGAACTGGTGAAATAACCAGTTAAGAAAAAAAAATTTCAGAATACCAAATATTCAATGTATAAAAACTAATTTAATAATTTTTATACAAATTAAAAACATATATATTAACTTAAAATAAACACACATAAGATATATTAGTTTCTAGAATAATTAATTTAAAATCAGTGCTGTTTAGTGATTTAATTATTTTTTTATACAAGAGAATCAAATTTAATTAGCACAAACCAATGCATTCAGTTTAAAGGGAGAAAATACTGGTTTTTATTAGGTGTTACAATTACAATATCAAACATATAATTTGAAATCTAGATAAGTACAATTAAATTATTTTAACTATATTTTAAATGAATAAACTTTGAATACTTACACAATAGCATTATTATTAAATATGATATTTTTCAATCTTTTAAGGTATGCAAAACCATCAATTTTCCTGATATCATTGTCTGAAAAGTCAATAGTATCAAATTGATCAAGTGTCGCACCCATGTTTTCTATTAGAGGTATTTTATAACCTAAAACATTTTATATTTAAAAGAAACATACAATTAGATACATTAATGTATATGAAATATAAGAATTGTTGAAATGTGTTAACTATCAGTTACATTGTACTTAGTCGCTTACCTCTCAAATCCAATTCTCTATCTTTCACTGGGTTTATGAATTGGTATGAATTCATGATTAACTCTGTTGTGAGTTTGACCATGATTCTAGATGAAAATTAATTGTCTAGCAGAATCAAACTTTAATTAAATTTCGGATTAAAAGAACTTGTCAATATTTAGTATTTGACATTTGTTATTATGTTAACAAATAACATATTAACATATTTTATATAATAATAAAATAAACCAACACGACGCTCCAGACGCAGTGTTTCACTTTAATTTTTAAACGCTATCATGGTAGTAACTACTACCACTACAACGCTTGTAGCGGTTATTTAAGCTAAGCAAACAACAAACCATGATATAATGAGGTAAGATGCTAAAACTATAATAACACGACCGTGGTTCATAAACTATCGTCATATATTTCTGGGAGATTGTAAAATCGTAATCAGTTTTCATAAAACAGTAAAACACAAAGTTAATATTTTAGTACTTTACTTGCCGCATTCGCCGTGTTTTTTTCATAACCAGGATTTGCTTATTTCAATTTCTAATCGTTTTATGTTTCGTCCGGTGTCGTAAAATCATATCTTTAGAAGTTCAGCATAGTATATAAACACAAAACTCGTCTAATGGAATTTTAATCTCAATAGTAATCTTTTCGTGTGCGATTAATACTCGCACAGAGATATTCTTGTTTTGTCGGTTTTATTGGCGTAACAATCCACTACAAAACCATGGCTAACGTGTCGTACCAAATCGCTCATTTGCTCGAAAAAGTGAGTGAAATTATTTAATATATTTTTTTTTTGGCTTTAAATAGTTACTCGAGAGCGGTTGTTGAACAAGTTGTGTGTTGTTTTAGATGACTTCGAGTGATAAAGATTTCCGGTTTATGGCTACTAACGATTTGATGTCAGAGTTGCAGAAAGACAGCATTAAACTTGATGATGATTCTGAACGCAAAGTAGTAAGAATGTTGCTAAAGTTGTTGGAAGACAAAAATGGCGAAGTTCAAAATCTTGCTGTTAAATGGTAAGTATCAAGTTTTGAATGATTATGTGCCTAGGTTTATTCGTTAATAGAAACTACCAATTTTATTATTGAAGCTCTTGCATTATTATAAAGTAATTAGTGCTATAATTTTGATACAAACATTTGACTGATTTAATAACATCTTATTATTAACATTCTTGTCTAATAAATTATATAAGTAAATTTAATCTTGAGTTTAAATGAATGAGTGATATTGTTTCATTGAATTTTAGTTTGGGTCCACTTGTTAATAAAGTAAAAGAAAATCAAGTTGAGACTATTGTTGATGCACTTTGCACTAATATGATATCTGAAAATGAACAATTGCGAGACATTTGCAGTATTGGATTAAAGACTGTTATAAGTGAGCTGCCAATCACTAATGCTCAATTAGCTGCAAATGTGTGCCGGAGAATTACTGGAAAATTGACAAGTGCGATTGAGAAGGTAAGTTTAAAAGTTAATCATATACAGAACATATTATATGAAGTAATTTTGTTTACAGCAAGATGTATCTGTCCAATTGGAAGCTTTAGATATACTTGCTGATTTACTCTCAAGATTTGGAACATTGCTTTTAGACTTTCACAGTAATATTCTAAAATCATTATTGCCTCAATTAAATTCTTCTCGCCAAGCAGTAAGAAAAAGGTAACTTAATTATTAAACTTAGTACATCTAAATTTAATTTTTGAACATATCCTATAATAGTGTTTAATCAGGATTTTTTGTTTCGATTATTTGTCATTTTTTTTCTGGTCTTTTTGTATACTGCTATCTCTAGAGATACTAACAAATATATAGTTAGTTTTTACCTTAACATATGATCTTCCTTGTTTGAGCAAGTAATAATGTTTAGGATTAAAAATAATTTATTTTGAATAAATATTATTATTTATTTAATACCATATAACAAATTAAGTAGGTAGTGATAGTAAAAAGAAAATCAGTTCATATTGAAGTATTGGTGTTATGACATTTGATGCAAGTTTTGATATTATATTCTTGGGAATATAATTTTGAGTGTATCACATATTATGCCATTAAAAATATTATGTATATTTAATTTCCTTATCTATTTATAAAAACACCTAATCATCAAAAAAAAAAAAAAAAAAACTTGAAAAAAATTTAATAACTTCATGATATGCATTTAAATGAAGAAAATGAAGCAATTTCAAAAATGTAAATTTTCCTTTCAAACTCATAAAATATACATATTATAGTTTCCCTCTCAAAAAGTCCATGTTTTTCCTCTTATACAATACTAGTTATTTATGCTGTGCTGAATATATTTTTTGATAACTATAAAAACCAACTAGTTCAAAATATTAAAAAAAATATGAACCAAATACAACTATTAGATTTAATATGCCTCATGCCAAAAAAAAAAAAAAAAAATAGCAAATATTTTATGATTAAATGATAAGTCTTTATAATGTTCATTTATAATATAAATAGTATATTTAGTGTTTATATTAAGATTGATCAATTAGTTATTTTGATTTTCTTCAAATTATTTTTATTACAAAAATTAATTAATATATGTAATAAATAATTTCATTAATCTATTTTGATAATTTATCTAATAAATGCTTAATCATGATTGTGCAAACCCGGATAGTAATATATTTCCTAATAACATATCATATAAATCTAATCAATATTATTAGCATTAAACTAAATTTCAGTAAGAAAATAAAATGTTCTAAGATCAATAATTGTTTTAATTATTATTTATTGTAGCATGATAGAGATAAATAAGCTATAAAAATGGTATACTGTAAATTATCATATGAGTTATGTATTTAAAAAATATTAAAATTTATTCAAGCTTATCATATGCTTGTTCTTGAAACCAGATTTTGCCAGCCCTTTTGTTGAAATGTGATTATTAAATGCTGGTCATCAAATATTAAAATAGAAATAATTTGTTAAAACCAAAAGATATTTCATAATAATTTATGAATTATAAAATATTCTAACTTATAGTAAAAGTGATTGACATTAATCACTTACTAACTCTTTACAATTATGTAGAATATTACATTTTTTCCTGTTTATCTAATTTTGAAAATGTGTATGTTTATTTTAGGACTATTGTTGCACTTGGTCATTTAGTATTGTCATGTAATCCAGTATTATATATTAAACTTATTGATTATTTGGTTAATGATTTATCAATACAACAACCAGCAGCAAGATCTAAAACATCCATACAGTGTATAGCAGCCATATGGTAAAATTTAAACAAATAATTTTAAATTCTATTATTAAACTACTATTGTCTATTTATTAACATTGCAGTCGTCAAGCTGGCCATCGTTTTGGTATCCATGTGGATCGTGTTGTACCTTTAATACAAGGACCATTAGTGGAAAATTCTACGGAAGATGATGAATTACGTGAATATTGTTTGCAAGCGTTTGATGCTTTTGTTAACCGTTGTCCCAGTGAAACAGCAGCTTATACTGATGACATAATTAAATTATGCTTGGAATATTTGGCATATGATCCAAATTATAATTATGATGATAATGGTGAAAATGGTGATGATAATTTAATGGATACTACTGATGGTGAAGATTTGGAAGATGAATATATTGAGGATGATTATTCGGATGATGATGATATGAGTTGGAAGGTTCGGCGGTCAGCTGCCAAATGTTTGGAAGGTATAATTGTAACCAGGAAGGATTTGATTGCTGATATGTATAGAAATGTTTCAAAGTCATTGATACAAAGATTTAAAGGTAATTATATTTTGAATAGTTTTATCCAAGTAAAAATAGTTAAATGTTTTAAAGTTATTTTATTTATATTTTAGAAAGGGAAGAAAATGTTAAAAGTGACATATTACATGTGTACATGGCATTGTTGAAACAAACAAAGTTGACTAGTAGTAATATGACAACTGATATGGCTGATGAGGATTCAGCTATGTATCTTCTTCAATCTCAAGTTAGTTAAATGATGATAAACTGATAAATAGTTTATAAATAATTAATATCTTAAAAAAAATGCTTATAGGTTCCTGCTATTGTTAAATCTATACATACTCAAATGAAAGAACGGAGTGTTAAAACTCGTACTGATTGTTTAGCTTTGTTGAAAGAGCTTGTCATTGTTCTTCCTGGCGCTCTTACCAATCACATAGGAACTTTAATTCCTGGAATTCAATATTCCTTAAGGTATTATATATTAATATTTCTCATTTTTTTTTTCGTTTTTAATTTTTTTGTTAATTTTAATTTGTAGTGACAAAAAGTCTAGTAGTAACATGAAAATTGATACATTATCATTTATTCATTGTGTGTTGACATCACATGCTCCTGAAATCTTTCATCCTTGGGTAGAACAATTAATTCCACCCATTATTACTGCCGTTGGTGATCCATTTTATAAGATAACTGCAGAAGCACTTATTGTTCTACAAGAAATGGTCAAAGTCATTCGTCCATTAGGTAAAAAGAAAAAGAACAATGTTTAAATAAATATACATTTTTCTAATTTTATTTTGATTTAATAGATAATAGACTAGAGTTCAATTTTGTGGTATATGCTGTACCATTGTATAATTGTACATACTCTCGTTTGAAAACATCAGATATTGACCAAGAAGTAAAGGAACGCTCAATTTCTTGTATGGGACAAATTATATGCAATTTAGGTGATGTATTACAAAATGAGTTGCAAGTATGTTTACCCATATTTTTGGATCGTTTGCGCAATGAAATTACTAGACTTACTACTGTTAAAGCACTTATTAAAGTTGCTGGATCACCATTGAAAATTAATTTGTCTTCTATTCTGGTAAATTTAATTTAATTAATAATTAGTGGCTTTATATATTTGTATCAAACATTAAAATATAATTTTTTAGAGTGATGGTGTATTAATTTTGGCATCATTCCTTCGAAAAAATCAAAGAGCATTAAAATTGAGTACTTTGACTTTACTTAATATGTTGCTAAATAATTTCTATGCTGATTTTTCTGCTGAATTATTAAATAAGGTACATAAATGCATAAAATAATATTTTATTTAATATAAATATTATCATAACTTGTATATATATATTTTGTTTTAGATACTTATTGAATTACCACAATTAATTAATGAATCAGATTTACATATTGCTCAGTTAACACTTTCTTTACTAACAACAATAATAAAAATTCAACCATTGGCTATGTCATGTTCTGCTAACATTATTATGCCAGAAGTTATGACTCTAACCAAATCTCCATTACTACAAGGTGCAGCCTTGAATGCTATTTTATTATTCTTCCAAACTCTGGTTGCTACAAATGTTCCACAGTTTGGATACCAAGAGTTAGTGACACTTTTAATTTCACCATTGATGGCTCAACCAGTTGGCACTCCAACTTTAACTTTACATAAACAAGTATTATTTAATTTAAATTATTGTTTATCAGTAATAAATAAAAACATATTAAAAATGTTTAGGCTTACCATTCGTTAGCCAAGTGTGTAGCAGCACTGACAGCCACACAACCAACTCAAGCAATGGGTATCATAAACAGTTTCATGTCTGAATTAATTAATCCATCTAATGACCAACAACGTATTTTTTCGTTACTAGTAATTGGAGAAGTCGGTAGACATATGTATGTTTATTTATTTTTATTATAATAATTAACAGTTATAATTATATTTTTTATAATTTTGGATATTTATTACAGAGATTTAAGTTCTGTAATTAACTTGAAAGAGACTATACTACAATCATTCTCATCTAATTCTGAAGAAATAAAATCGTCAGCAAGTTACAGTTTAGGTAGCATTTCTATTGGAAATTTAGAGCAATATATACCTTTCATATTAAGAGAGATTGATATGCAACCAAAACGTCAATATTTGCTATTACATTCCTTAAAAGAGGTAATTTGTATTTTAAAGTATAATTTTATTTTTTAATGATTATTGATAATTTTCAGATCATCACATTCGAGTCGTCTACTCCTAATGGCATTGAAAACTTGAAACCTTTTGTCCCAGCTATTTGGAACCAATTATTTAAACACTGTGAATGTATAGAAGAAGGTTCGCGTAATGTGGTTGCTGAATGTTTAGGAAAACTTACATTAATCGATCCATATAATTTATTGCCAAACTTGCAGTCATCACTACCTTCATCATCTGCACTTATGAGAACCACATTATTGACTGCTGTTAAATTTACTATATCTGATCAACCACAACCAATAGACATGTTGCTTAGACAAAATATGGATCAGTTTTTGAGTGCACTTACTGATCCAGATATAAATGTAAGGCGAGTAACATTAATTGCTTTTAATTCAGCTGCACATAATAAGCCATCTTTAATAAGGGATCTACTTGACACTGTACTTCCTAAACTTTATGCAGAAACAATTGTTAAGGTATGCATTTATTTTTTTAAGTTAAAATTTTAAGATTCATATTATTTGTTTTGTGTATATTTTTAGAAAGAACTTATAAGAGAAGTAGAAATGGGTCCATTTAAGCATACCGTTGATGATGGGTTAGATATAAGAAAGGCAGCCTTTGAGTGTATGTATACATTGTTAGACTCGTGTTTAGATCGTCTAGATATATTTGAATATCTTAACTATTTGGAGAATGGACTACGTGATCATTATGATATTAAAATGCTCACATATTTGATGGTTTCAAGGATGGCTCAAATTGTACCTAGTGCAGTACTGCAAAGTAAGTTGTTGACTTCTGCTCAAATTAGTAATCAGTAATTAATATAAAAATATAATAATTTTCTTTTTAGGGTTAGATAAAATTGTTGAACCGCTTAAACAAACATGCATGTTGAAAATTAAAGCTAACTCCGTAAAACAGGAATTTGAAAAAATGGAAGAACTTAAGAGATCTGCTATGCGAGCAGTTGTTAATTTACAAACTATACCCGATGCCAGTTAGTAACATTTTGAGCACAACTTACTTATTTAATAAAATATACATTTTTAACATATTGTATTAAACTATTATTGTTAATAATTGTATCTTTATATTATATATATATATATATTTTTTTTTTAGATAAAAATCCACATATGGCCGACTTCATATGTCAAATTAAAAATTCAAGCGAATTGAATAATATATATGAAACAATTCAAAGAGACACATTAGGAATGGTAACTGATAATAATTATATGGTACCTATGGAGATCTGCGAATAATTATGATAAATATTAGAATATTGAATGTTCTACTACAACATAAATTGGATTGGTTTCTACTAATGTGTTTTTACAAAAGAAATCAAGAACTTTGTAAATAATAATTTTTATGTGTATATGCAAGATTTAATTTATACTATTTCTGTAAATCTTTTGAATTCATTTATAAAAAAAATTAATTTTAATCTTACAAATAATAAATATTATCTAAATTTTTTTTTACTCATTTAAATGAATAAAATTAGTGATAACTGTATTATTAACAGTACCATTTGTTAACTGTAATATGTATTGGTGTAAAAGTTTTTTTCAAATAATATCAAAGTATTATTCCATTTGAATTATATTGTATACCACAAAAAAAATATCTATTACTAATTTTACTGTAGTTTTTGCATGTTTTTTCTACTGCAAATCACACTTAACATGTTACATGTGAATACTGAGTGTGTTTTTTAGTAATAAATAATAATATATTCATCAAAACCTAACTCAAATAGTATTTTATTAGTTAATGATTATGTGGATATTTAATTTTGTTAATGTTATTATAGGTAGCTTTGAAGTATAAAAAATTGACTTCCAATAAACTGACAATACTTATACTTTAAATATATTCATAGAATTTTTTGGAATGCTGTAGTCTATTGCTATACTATACATCTTATTTTCAGTAGTGTAACGTAAAATTCGATAGCCCTATAGAACCTATAGTAGGCGGAGACCATGTTCAACGCCGCAGAAATTAAATTATTAAATAGTGATACTAGATAAATTATGACGCTAGGAGCTAATAATAAAAAAATAATAATATTATAATTTGTTATCCTGTACTTAAAATTTTGTTTAAACCATTAATGTTACATGCTTAAGGATTATCTTTTCGAGTTTTCCTTTAATTAAAAAAAAAAAAACTTTTCAATGGCTTTTATTAAGTTGTATTGTGGCTTCCGGTTACGGGCGTACCTCCGGAGCCCCGGCCTAAGTACGTCACTCTTTATATTAAAAGTACCTATCTTTTGGTGTTTATTACTATGTTTATTTTTTTTTTCCACTTGCTGTTTTCCTAAACTCCGATATTTAATAATATTTACTATACTAGACACTACATATTATAAGTACCCGGATATAAGCGTAGTATAGTTGTAAAAAATATGTTCGTCGAGGAAAATAGGAGGTATACACATCCAATAAAAAGTAACGATGCATATAATTTATATGATAACAATATATTTATTTTATTGTGTTACAATATATATTATATATTACGTACAACTAATAGACGTTTGCAACAATAAATATAGGAACTAAGAGAAAATAAAATATGTTATATAAAAAAAAAAAAAAAAAACACTTATAAAAGTAAATATCGATTTGCTCAGGAGACGCATGGATAATAGTAAAGTAGAGATTACGTTATAAAAAAAAAAAAAAAACAAAAAAAAAATACACTGCAGTCTTTTTCTTGACGAGTTTCGCGCACTCCAATTATCTATTACTAAAACGTAATATTATACTCATACGAACGAACGCGGTATACAAATAAAAAAAAAAGGAACCGTTCGGTAAATACGATCGCGCACCCACACATAATATTATAGTGTTTCATGCGCGCGTACCGGTGTGCGCATTTTATTTTAAATGTCTCGGGACGTCCGTCACGAGTCTCCAAAACGTTTTGCCCGCCAACAGCAATAACGTCTAAACACGATTGCGGTTTCTGAGAGTATCCGACCTTTGAGTATCATCATCATCATCATCATCATCATCACAATCGCTATTATTCGTGCGCCGCCGAGTCCTGCATATTGTGTGCGAGTGTACGAGACATCGCGGCGACCACCGGACACGAAACGAGTGTCGGCGGTCGCGGAACACTTCCGGCGCGTGTGTGATGCTAATACGCACGGAAATGAATCGCGGCGTTGCAAAGGCCCGCGGAGGAAATCGGACTGTAAAGGCGTGTAGGTACCGTGATTATTATCGTTTTGCGATTCGTGCGCAATCAACAACAACGTCTTACACACGCATCGCGCGCGCGGACGTGTTTCCGGCGTTCGGCGAGGAGGTGCGAAAACTACGAGTCGCGAACAGGCGCGTTCCGCCATCTCCGGCCCAGGTTCCGGCGCCGTCGACCGGTACACCGCCGCGGGTGTGTAGTGTGCGTTCGTTACACGCGCTCTGACCGGTTGGCCGACGACATCGTCTGATATTGAAGCGATATACCTACTCTGCTCTGCCGCTGACGTCGCCGCCCCCCGCCTACGATGTGCACTGAATACGTTTTTGTAAAATTCGATTTTACTGGCGCGATTCGCGTAGAGCAAAATGACCATCTCATACTGAAGTGGAGGTACGGAACGGCGGTGGGAAAAGAAGAAAACAAACAAACAAACGCAAAGCCAGTGAAGTCGTGTACGAATGACGCCGTGTGTATATAACATATAGGTATAGAGGTTTGTATTAAAGCAATTGAAAACGTAATATTATTTTATATCATATATTATATATGATGAGCGCACGGCGGCGCGTGCAGCAGATATATGTTTATATATTTATAAATATATATGTATAGCAGTAGTAGTAGTGGTAGTAGCAGTAATAGTATAGTGGTAGTAGTAATATTGGTAGTAGGCATATAGTATTATATAAGTCAGTGCCGGATTTAACTGCAGGATGGAGGGATTGCGGGGAGCCCCTAAGGTCGATTCAAGATGATTGGGGGGAGGTGGTTACTTTCTCAGTTGAAACGTTTTTGTTTTTGAAATCAGCTCTTTTATCATTTATCGAAAGCACATAGGTAATTGATTCGTCGAGTTATTCGGAAACGATAATTTTTTATTTACTTATTTATTTGTGTTCTTTTAAAGGGGCTTCCGATATTGTTGGGCTGCACTCCGGTGGCCTCCACAGAGACTTAAATCCGGCACCGAATTCATAGTTTAGTATTATGTAGCATAAAATATATAATAATATAATATATATATATATATGATAATAGTCACAGTGACGATTTACTGCAGCCTCGCGACGGACAAAACGACATTTGACGCGGTGCCGCCGTCACTGTAACACATTTTACTGGTATTTATAAATAATATTCATAATAATAATGCACGGCGAACGGGTGTTGCATGTGTGTGTGTGTGTGTATGTGTGTGTGTGTGTGGGAGGAAAGACTTCCGGTCGTTCTGCTGCGGTGGCGGCGGCGGGTGGCGGCATTAGGCCGCGATGTACGCCAAGTGGAAGGCAGTGCACATCATGGTGACCACGTTGCCGATGGCCACGAACAGGTGCACTTGCCGGAAAGCCCGGTGGATGGCCATGTAGTGCGGACAGTCGACCAGCGGGCCCAGGTCGTAGCGGCCCACTTCGTTGCCGACGCCCGCCGACTTCTCGATGGCCGTCTTGACGGTGATGAGCCGCAACAGCGGCGGCACCACGTACAGCCGGATCATCAGTTCCAGCAGGAAGCACAGGCTCAACACGAACAGCTATTCGGACAAATACGGGAAAAAAACATTTTAGAAAAATATGCTAATATATTATTATTGCCACAGTCAGTTATATATTATATTATATTGTATTGTATTGTATTGTTATTGATGCAGTTATTATATGCGCGTGATGGGTGTACAGCGTGCAGCGCGCCTGCATTTATAATCGTCAATCGGCTTGCATAGATTATGTGCTGCAGGTGCGCGCAGTCAGCTGCAGACCGAGACGTTTTATGCACATCCGATTTTCCGTTGAAAAACAAACGGGACGAGATTTCAAAATCTCCAGGGAGTCGGGAAATTCCACAGGACAGGGGATCACTCCTCGAAACCTCATTGCACGGTTCGATGTGAGACTCGATCACTTGCAGGATCTTTGTGACTTTGTAAGGACGTCCTATTCGGTGTACTTTAATACATTGCATGCTCGTAATACAAACTAATAATTTGGAACCCTATCCTATTCCTTTTCTTAAAATATTAAGTTGTATTACTTAGGTACTGTTGTTAGCTTATAAAATTTGTACCTATGGAATTTGTTATTATAAAATATTTACTCGGGAGTTATTATACGTTTGAAAGTCAAAAAATATAATATGGAATTTTTTTGTTATGTATTTTTTTAATTTTTTTTTTTTACTTTGACTGAGGTATATTATAAATTAGATTTTGACATTTACAGGATTACCAGATGGTACGATATCGACACGATCGTATTTTCAAATTTAAACCGAATGGTGTATGCCTACGTTCCACAACACGAATACAATAACAATAAGTTTTTATAGGACTGCGGCTGTCAAGTTATATGTCTATCGCAAGTAAATCATATTATACATCGTGCGTGCGCTTGTACCCACTATACGCATTTTATTTTATACGATGTTAGAAATGCATTGAAACTGATCCTGAAAGATTTATCGAGGTATTATCCAATTATAATGTTTAATAATTTAACAAAACCTACTTGACAGTCAAACGTGAACAAATACAGCGATAATCCTATATTATTCTCGTAACGGGTATTATTCGTTCGAGAATAATGCAGTTTAGCATATATTATGTACGTACATTATAGGTATAAAAAGACGTGGTTCCCAACTCCTTAAGCATAAATAATTGTATGCAATGGTAGTTGATAAATGCCGTCTTATACATAGAGATCAGAGATAAATATGTCACCTCGAAAGAAATTTACTTGTACAGTGGTCGACAACGTGATACCAATATCATAATTTATCACTGTCGACGTTCGTCTAAATAAATATCGTAAATGTACATGTAGATCAAGGACCAGACGAGGATTTGTCCCGAATACAAAGTATAAAATGCACTGTCTACGTGGCGTATGTGCGTCTTCCGTTTTTTTATGATCGGTCATGTACGATGAATAACTCTGATAAAATCGTCTTAATGTATGGTACCATTACACCTATTGACCTATGCAAGGCGTACACAGAAAATTCGGCAGATATATCATGAGCGCGATTTTGGTGGCGAAGAGGTGAAAAACATGGGCGTTATAACTTTACACACGACCGACGACCAACGGCAGTTTCGCCCAAACACCTTTCACAGAACATTTGCAGTGAGTGAGTGAGCGCCGACAATGTGTCAATACACTACGCACGTGTTTTTTAGTACCTATTACTATTGTCATATAATATATTAATATGTTTACAAATTGTGCATACCTGTAAATACGTGTGTACGTCCCACATGTTGGCAGCGACGTGCATCTTGCCGAATTGGATGAGTGTGATGGCGCTCAACAGACTGTTTAGCGAAAAGTATTTGGGAAATAGGATCTTTTGAACATCGCCGAAAGCGTGTCTGGCCAAATTGAAGTACAAGCTCAACCCTGAGAAAACAAAAACAAATAAATAATATAATCTCTGTCTTAGTATAGCAATTGGAGTGGGCGTACGGTGGTATACCGTAAATAATAGAGGAAGGCCATTTCAATCTCTACCTTTATTCAATTTAGGAGATTTAAATATTTGGTGACAATTATTTTATAAATGTATTATTATACGGACACGTAACGCTATCCATTTATATTCAAAAATATGATTGGGTACTGTAAATTCAATTTCGTCTGGGGTGATACATTTCATTTTATAATATTTTTAAACAGTAAAACCTATTGGGCTTGAGTAATATTTATCAGCGGACCCAAATGTATCAACTACCAAGTCTATGTGGAGATAAGATAAGCACAGCTCGTTGACATAATTGAACCGGATTCGTAGATTACGGAATATATTTCATAATCCAAGTACATGTATATTTCTATTTAATACGCTTGTATTCGTATTCCATGTAAGTTAGAAAATATAATTATAATATAATTTCAAAATGTGTTAAATTGTTATTTCCTGAGGCCGTGGCGCTCAGAGTTCACGTATAATTATAACAAACTTGTGCTGATTATCCCGTTTCACGTAAGTCGTTACAATTAAAAACCGAAAACGAATACTACGTTCTATTACTATATACCAATCCTGTGCCAATAAATTAGTCGGCTAAATTTATAATGACTTCTCGTCTCGTTGCTCGTATTATCTGCCAAAAACTCAGTAAACAAGGAGAAAAATAGTCATCGGGTACACGTATATAATTAATGCTTCGCATGCCCAAAAAGCGAATCGCCGTCCTATAAGTCATCTCGTCAGTGTTATTGCACGCATTAGTACGGTTATTTTTAAGACACAAAATATTAAATATTATTCTTGAGAATTTGTTTAAAGTGTAGCCGAGTATATTTATAAAATTTAGTCCACATAAGCACCTATATCCATATTTTATTCGAAATATAAATATTATAATACGCAGTCCATTCTCTTTGTTCAATAATTCAAAGTTCAAAAGAACGAAAAAATAAAACTAATATTCACAACCTTAATATATGGATTATGATATAAAATAAATGAATACACGTGAATTTATTGATATAATTGAATTGTACTTGTACCTGTGCATACGATTCGCACGTGTCACAGAGAATATACATGGCGACATGGCGTCAGTCTTTAACATAATATGTCAACTAGAGCTCATGTTTTTTTTTTGTATTTTGTACAAATTAACCATTTAATGTATTTATAACGCATATAATATGTATAAACGTTTAATGTACCAATGAGTTTGCGAATCGCTGTAATTAAAAATAACCTAAGTTGTCCACATTTCCAGCTAATTCGAAAGTGCGGTTTTAAAAGTCAAACTTTTTAGATATATTATTGCCATTATTACATAATGATATAACAATAAATCATTATCTATACATGTATATGGCATTTTATTCGAGCGGAGAATCTCAAAAAATCAAATCACAATTGCTAGACGATCGAATTTTTTAATGTGCGATCCACGAAAGTCGCACGTGACTTATAGGTACCGTCTGCAGATGTATAATATTTATATATATCTATTATTATAACGAAGTGCTTGTAAAAATATGAAAATAGCATGTACATGTGCTCAATTTATTATTATTATTATTATGTTTATCGACGACGATTATTTTTTGAGGCAATACCTATTTTATTTAGTTTTTGTCCTTATATGGCTATCTAAAATACTTGCAAATAATTGCTCTACTTTACTCACCGGAAATAAATGTCATCCAGAACTGGGCGCCTACGTGCGTGCAGAACGCAGCCAGATACACGAAATTTACAAAAGTCCTTGGTTTGACACTTTCACCAGTAACGTTAGATGTTTTTTTCATATCGCCGGGCAACATCGATGCAGCTACCAGAGTTACAGCTAACGCCATTATCACGTGCGCTGGTTGCGTGAAGAATAATACCCTGATAGATAAAAAAAAAAAAACAATTTAATTACTAGAATAATAATTATTATTGTAATGCCTAAGCTATAATTAATTTGATGCGAAATTCGAAAATACTCGTATTAACGATTAAAGCCGTACACAAAGTTTCAAACGCTAATAAGTACCTACAAATTGTATTATTCGTGAAATAATCATTATACATCACATTGTGTATTTTTATTTCATTTTTTCTCGAACGTGATTTTAATAATATGTATCTATTTGCCCACATTACCCGTGTGTAAATGCGTCATAAAATTATTTATTGAACAGGTTTAACTTTAACGTAAAAATACCCAGGAAATATTTAACGAATAACTAGCATACATTTTTTAACGTTTATTACTAATACTTATATATTTTTACTTATATTATTATTCTTTACAATTATTATTATCATAGATATAGTAGGATTGTTCAAAAAAATGATTTGCATATCTATTTTTACTGAACTCTATAACAATATAAAATATTTTTTTTCTGTGCACATAGTTTAATCTTAGATCTACAAAGATGATGAAGTACTTTAAATTTTTAGGCAATTTTCTTTTATATAAATATTGATACGAATTGAAGAAACTATAATATATATTTTTAGATAATTTCGAAAATATCGATGATTTGGCTCGTAGAAACTATCTTTGCAGATGATTTGTTTTAATTGGCATATAACTAAAGGTATTATTAATAAAAATTTCACTTTGAAGCTTGGTTAATTTTGCGTCACATGCATTCTCGCGGTAATGCTTTCAAAAGTACCGCGGTCCACAATAACATTTTAAAAATAAATATTCAACTAAATAAATAAATAATTAGGTGAATGAAAATTTAAAAATGTATTTGTACTTTATTATTATAATATAGTTTAGAAAACGGCAATAGTACATTTTTAAAATAATTATTTAAGAAATAAAATTATTTAACATTTTACAGTCTAATATTTATTAAATATAAAATACGGGAAATATATTTTTGTAACATTGCTATAATTATCTATACTCATTTTGACCTCATTAAATTAATTTTAAAATGGTTATTACTTATTGCTCTTGAATTTTGTAATATTTGTTTGTAATGTAACATAAATAATTAGGAATACAATTTATAATTTGAAGTAGAAATATTTACCAGTAAGGTTTAATATTTTGGTATTGTACTTCTGTTGAATTTTTATAATTAACGAATAAATAGTTTTTTATAGATTAGAAAATTATTGGTTTTGTACAGAACACTTTTAACTAGATTTTTGAGTTAGGAACAAATTAGTTTTTCACCCTTTCCTTGCAAATCCATTTTTCATCCATACATTTTTTCAAAACACTGTTTGATTAACCAAAATACTTTGTCACTCAAGATTTTACCCTTTCTTCGCCCACCCCGTCAGTACCTTTGGTACATGTAACCTCGAAGTCTGTCCATTATAAACATCGAATGTTTTTATTGACTGCTGCCAGTTAAAAACTTTAAATAAATATGTGTGTGTCAAATATAATTAATGAAATTATTTTTGCTTAGAGGATTTACTAACAATAATATTATTGAATCATTCCGTCTAATTTTAAGTCAAAGCAGTTCAAGGCAAAATTAGTTAATAGAAATCAAAACGTTTCGTTTTAAAATATTTCTTCGTATATGTAGTTTGCCTTAATGATTAACGAGTAATATTAAAATCATCAATTACAAATTAGTTACCTAGTTATTACACTACGCCGTTGACATGAAATATAGGACAAAATAAATTTAAATACTACCTATTGTTGTAAATTATGAAAGATCGCATTGTTGTGAAAAGTCAAATGTAAACAGATGTTGTTATAAATTCTTTCAAATAAATAAAAAAATATTTGCGACGGTTTTCAATGTCGTTTATTGTGCAGTGAAATAATATTATGAACGATTCGTGGAAACTATACGTCATATTAGTTATTTGGTTACGTACTTGCTTGTCTCAATTCAGTTTAACTATACGGTTTTAGACACAATTGTACCATTATGTTAATTAATTCGTGTTCAAAAACATTTCTTTGATAAATATGTGTGTGTTCATACGACGAAAAAAACTAATATTCCACGTATTAAATACACAGAGTAACCACCTATAGTGGAAACAAGAGTGTACCTAATACAATAAAACGTACAAAACCACGGAATTTGATACGCTAAACGGTTGACTAAAAAATATCACTCTCCTTTCAAGAAAAGTTTGGTTGTGTCTTCGCGTCCCTAATTTCCCTTCAGTTTTTCACAACCATGCGTACCCATATTCGATTGATACAACTTTCTGTCATTACGTATCGTTTCTGAACGGTGTAAAATGTATTTCACCATTTTTTACCCGTTCGAACAAATTCCAAGTCCAGAATTCTGAATGTCGTGTCTATACAGTACACAAGAAACTGTACTATACACGCCATTCACAATACGATTCACGTACAACGTTATAATATAGCCAATGTCTAAACATATGCACACGCACATAATGATTATATAAATTAGCAATTAAAACATTTTAACGTACGAGTTAAACAGGCTAGACAAGTTTGAACAACTCGAGTCAGTGGTAATATCATTTTAACCGATTTTCGAGACGATAAATTGTTAATGAAAAATGAGAGGATGGCGATTTTCTAAGAACTCTACACGGGCTATCAATCAAATGCACATACAGGAATATAAAATGGTTAATTCGGACACGGACATAATTCAGAACAAGTGTTCGAGAACGGTGATCGGTGATCGACTATATATAATTATGATATATTTTTTTTTATCGCATCCTCAAAGTAGATTTGCGGAGAGCTCAAAATCAGCAGAATACTGAAATCAACTATCCCATACGTGTCATATTATATCGTTATACTTACAACAGTATAGAAGTAATGTTAAAATTATTTATGATATAGACATATCATATTATTTAATATACCTATACGAAGAAGTATGTGGAGTACACTGCTATTCTCGTCGTGAGTAACGATCTGAGACACATTTTCACGAAGGTTCACGAATAATTATTATTAAACTCGTTTTTCAAATATTATTTATGCGCAGTCTTGTTAGAACCATTTTTAAAATATACTTTATTATTTTAAACACGCATAGGTATTATTATACGTTAACGTATTATTATTGTGTTCTTGTCCTAAATTGAAAAAAAAAACATGTCTTGAGACGGGTAGACAGAGATTTTATCGTTATTTCTTTTATAAATACGTCGTCAATATGTTTTCGATAAGTCATAATATTATTATTATTAGTTTTATATTATATTGATAAATAGTATTGTGTACGTCTTCAAAAAAATAATTACGAGAATATCTTTGTCATAATTTCAAGGAATTTAACGTATTACCAGTGGATCTTGTAGTCATCAAAATACTGTAGTAAAATTTAGACTACTGGGTTGATAAAAAATATATAAATAATAAAAAAGCTTTTCGAGCTTTTAATGCTAAAATATTACGCTTTAAAAAATCTATTGGTAAAAAATTCGTCGGTTATTATCTTCGCCATAATTATTAAAATTATGTATTATTTTCAATAAAGAAAAACATACGTTAAAATATTGTAAAATTGAAAAAAAATTTTGTCGGTCGGTTAACTACATCTTTGTAATTTTTTTTTATTTTTACTTTGCGTATTTCCGTATTTCTGGTTTAAAATATAATATTTATAAAATTGTCCCCGATTATTTCATATTCTTTTTCCATAAGTTTCTTTAACTGTAGCTGACTACCTTTGCCACAACCATATAGCGCACAGAAAGTAGATGATTCAAATTTAAAATGTTTATAAATTGTAAATATTTAATTTTTCTCTAGTATAAAAAATACTTCTATATTTTTATTCATTATTATGCTCACTTGTAGGCCGGCGATTTCTGAAATTCTCCGAAGAACGATGTGCACTTTTCGACTGTGCTTCTGGTAAGGGCGGTCAGCGTGTCGCCAGGCTTCTTCCGGTCGGCCGGACGTTTAGTCTCCATCGTCTGTGTCTTAGTCTCTTTGGCCAAATAGTCGTAGGCGGCTGCGTCGGCCGCCTGCACTCTGAACAAGTGATGCGGATGACCGTGTCCGTGTTCCGACTTGTGATTAGCTGTTCCGCACATTGTCGTCGTCGATAATATTATATAATATTATGATTATACTTTACAGCGGTTGACGGTCGACGAATTCGTCGGAAAAGCGTTCGTAGAACAGCGTTCGAAAAGCTCGGTCGATCGCGGCGTGATGCAGTGAACTTTGACTATGTTAGACAGTGTGTCGGTGCGAGCCGTCGTCTGCAGTGAAAAGGACCGTGCATAGGACCAGGTCTTATATATAGGCAGCGGCGGCGGCATCAGGCATTGGCCTACGTGACCGACGTGCAGGCGGCGTTCACACCGTGTCGCGTTCGGCCGCGCATTATCGTCATTACTCGTGTTCGTTAACCATCGCAAGCCGGACGTTTCACGTTTGTCAAGCATAACATATCAATAACAATAATGTTAATATATTAAAATATTATACACTATACAGTGCGATTCGCCAAGCGGCAAGCGTGCTCGTATACCCTTATTTTTCCGTTAAACAGTAGGTACACGTCTACTCAAAATCTGATTTTTGTATTTCCTCGTACTACACTTAAAGAGTATCTTGCGACTTGCAGTGATAAAAATTTCTGTTTTACAAATGAAACCTGCTCTTTTTTGATCGTACATTTTTTGATGAATAATTTTGGTGCTAATTCGCCTGTATAATTCAAAATCCGAACGAGCAGTTTTTCAGTCATTAAAATGTTTATAATTAGGATAATAGCCTTCAAAAATGGTTTCACAAAAATATAAAATATATTTTTTAAGGAATTTAAATTCAAGTCTTACTCAATGGTCACGGACGGATTATCCTTAGTACACAAAATTAAATGACTTAAGACTCCTCACTTAAGTTTTAATTTTGATGCGTCAACATTTCTTGAAAATTATTCGCTAAATAAGTATAATTTAAAGTAGAAAGGTAAGTTGTTGTTTGAAAAACGAAAATTTGTGTTTTTACCGGACACTCTTATTAAGTATTTCGAAAATTGTAATCAATTTGAAAATATGATTTTTAAGTGAAAATTCTAAAAATCTAGTTCTTAGTAACTACATTAATGAAGAATAAAAAGGGGTTGATCATGCTTGGTGAATCATTCTGTATACAAATAAATTCCGGACGCCCGGGTTCCCACCGCCCGACTGGCCAATGGCATCATATGCGTCCTGCGGGTTTTGCGTCGCATAACACATTATGACAATACAATAGTTAATACCAACGACGGCCTACCCGGTGCCAACAGTACCTATAATAAAGATGTATAAATACAGTGTCGAGGAAGTAAAGTTACATTGATTTTGAGTTAAAAAGTAACTTCATTACAATTAAAGTAATTTTTTTTTTGTTTTTAATATTATTAAACCATTTAAACCTCTGAACCGTAATAATATTAACTATGTTGTCGATGTATTAACTACGTAATAAAAATATACAATATGATTTTCACATAGAAACTATGTAACATACGAAAGTACTTATTTAAGATCTAAATAGAAGACACTCATTGTTTACATATTTTATTCTTTATTTTTTTTAATTTATTCTTAATAACTGCAATGTTTTTTCCAATTGACAAGTTATTAAAAATAAATTTTTCGTCAAATAAAAGCTATTACAAAAATGTTATTGTTAGAAAATTTTACTCAATGAAATATTTACATAAATTATCATTGGTTCTTAAGGTTCTTAAAGTATACAAAAAAAAAATTTATCAAGTAATTTAGTAAATTTACTACGACATTATAACTTAATTATTAAATTACAATAAAATGCAATTAAATTACCATCAAAATACTTATTATATAATATACAAAATGTATATAAGTTTTAGTTTATTACAACACCACGAACGATAAAATTAGTTATAATAATAATATATATCATAATATTGTACCGTCATGTAATAGCTAATTACAATAATTGTTCACGGTGTGGTAATATAGCTGCCGTTCTCTACGGTCGGGGTCGCGCGTGGCGCCAAACTTATCGTTCTGTGAAGCCATGAAAATACCTTATTTTTGACGACCTCCTCTGTATATTATACATATCTATATAATATCCGATATCATGTACGCTGACTCCGGAATCCAACACACGGTTGGGCAGTGTTTTTTGCTTTTGGCGACGTCACTACCACGTGCGGAATCTTAAACTATTTATCTAGTGCGCGCGTACGTGCATTGCAATTTCAGAAACCTTATAACTGGGGCGTGGAATTAAATATGAATGTTATTATTTTCTGAACGTTCCAAAATATTGCTTTCCAAGTATAAAATTCGTTTCATTCATCAAAGACCTTAAAAATGAATATTTTATTTTGTATTTTTTCATTTATAGAGCATTTTTGGAAATTGTTAAGTCAGTCTTACATTTTTTTAAGTATATTTTTCATATATTTCATAATTTGATAAAAATTTACCCAAAACTAAACCTTTAGGAAGGTAAAAAATTAAATTAATTAGCTATTATTTATTTTGCTTAGTTACGTTATTTTTATTGCGCATATTTTTACCTATTTGACTGATTACGGCGGTAGGTGCGCAATAGTATCATGAATTATATTTTCATCACGCGCAAACAAAATAATATTACATTACGAACCTGTTTTATTAACGGCTTGTTTAATCGTGACAACGTAAAATTTTGTAAATTTAAATAATATAAATACATTTTTTACACTTTTTTCTATAATTTAAATTCAACATAAAGTCAAAAAATAATTTTTAAAAACATTTTGTTAAGTCTTAAAATATATTTAGCGCATTAAGTTATTTTTTCAAACTCATTTTCTTGTTTTTTAGAATAATAAAATCATAATTTCATTACACTTATTCACTTATTAAATTATAACGATATTATTATGTTACGAGTATATATTCTATTTTAATCTGTTGCATATAACTTCGTTGAAGTTACAAACCCTACATGCAATTTTAAAAACTAGCATAGATGTATATAAAATCCACATAAACCCATCATTTATATGATTTTTCATTTCCACTGTCATGCACGATTTCTGTCTTAATAATGAGCGTAATTCAAGTAGATCCCATGGAAACATTTATGTCGGTTAATTTATGACTAATTAATGGATGATTCTGGCATGTTTCTATTGACTTAAATTTGTAAAACGATCTAACCCAATTACGCTAAAAAACTAATCCATCATTATTATTACAATATAGCTTTCACAGGAAACTCTTAAATGATAAAAATTCTTTCATTTTCCAAGGGTCCTATCTATAGGTCCCCTAACACTTGGCTGCAATGAAATTGCTTTAAGAGATAATTTATACAACTCAAACCAATAATTAAAGGATATTATCTATTTTTAGTATATAAGTAGTGGCAGAAAGTGATTATCACTTTCCTCTAATCAAGTATTTATATTTTTTTTTTATTTCTATTATAAAATTAATCTTAGTAATATATTTTAAATAAAAAATAAATATAATAATCTTATTTTTTATTATTGAGATAAATAAATTTGACGCAATGCATTGTAGGTCTTAGAACGTGTATCTACACATTTTACGTAACAAATATATTTTAACATCTTTTAATTACTGCCAATTATCAGAATATTAATAACGTTAAATCCTGCTGTACTGAGAGTCAATTAGACATTGGAAAATTTTACGAGTATTACATTAGCATTTAGCAAATTAATTAATTGCTGTGTGATGTTCTTATACATTATACTACACTTACCTAAATCAAAATGCACATAAATCAACAACTTATATAAACGAATCGACATTGATGCCCGATGATAACTGTAATTTAAGTATAAAATAATGATAAGTAATTAAATTAAGTATTATAAAACTTATAAATAACGGCTGTAAAGATAGATAAAATTATCTATCTATAAAAGTCGTTGCCTCCTATGTCCTATCTAACGGTCGTCTGATTAATGAAATTTTTTTATCGAACCGTTTCCGCATTCATAAGTGAATATATTACTATGGTAAATATATAGTACTTATCATATACGATATAATGTTGTGCAGTACAACAAAATTTCGGTAAAACGAATATTGAATGAGTTTCCAATTATTAATACTATTAATAGATAATAGATAGTATAAACTTCGGCTCGAAACGCGGCACCGGTTTGTCGAAGATTGTTGTGTTTATCTATGTCTATATAATCGTATTATTCATAACTCATAAGTTTCTAATAGAAATTATGACAAAAATGTTGCTCCTTTAATGCTTGCTTATAATTTATCGTATCTGATAGATATGCAGAGAATGGGTTGCAGCGTTATTATGTTATTGTGGTCGAGGTTGACTGAACTGTGTGTGCGTGAATTTTGTAGGTGTGAAAAAAAAAGTTCCCTAAATACGAGTTTAGAAAACGCCATGTGACATCGACATAATATCATGCACCACTTAATAGCTAATATTATAATACAGATAGAGTGGGTCGAGCAATTGTAATTATAATAAACCATATTAATTATTTATTTTAAGCGATGATATTACTTCTAAAAAAATATTTATTTTTATTGTTGACTTCTTATTGTTTATTTATGTCACTAACTATTTTAAATAAGACTCGATATAAATAATGCACTTTTACTTGTCAGTCGTTGTGTTCAATAATAAAACTATAAATTATTGTAGCGTAAATTATGATAGATGCCTAGTGGAATATGATTTATTGTTGTTAATATTTTATTACATCACATATCTTCCTCAGATCGTCTTTTACAAAATAGGTAGATAGGTAATTACGTATAGTAATTTACAAGAATTACTGATTTTTTTTTTTCATTTTAACCGAGAGATCGCGAGTAGAAATTTTGCTTTTATATTACCTCCGGACCATTCACTCGGAAAAATTATTTCTACCTACTACATTATGTTTACCTAAATCTGACTTTAGACTTTTTAGAAACTATAAAAATATAAGACTGAGTATTAAAATAAGATTTTGTTTTGACTACCTACCTGAAATACTAAATACTTAATTTATTAAATAGGTTAGGACGTGTGCAATATGTATTTCTAACACGCGTGCAAATATGCATTCAAGTCATGCAGGTGAGTCGACTAACTTTGATATAATTATAAATGATAGACAAGATGTATTTGATTATTTACAATCTATCTATATAGTTTATATTCTGTGGTTTATATATATATAAATATATTATGATTTAAACAACGCAATCTCATGAATATAATTTATGGTTTATGCATTTAATATGTTTTACAGTATTTCACTATCGCTTTGCTAGATAATAATATAGGTACCTACATGATTTAATTAATATACAACATGGTACAATAATTGATACAAAAAGAGGTATATCGTATTTAGTATTATACAACCACTATACAGATTTATGTAGACTATAATTAAAAATAAAGACTTTTTTATTAATTGTTAAATAAAGTAATGCTTTTCAAGGTATGACAATACGATGAAACTGGAATCATTATTATAGATATTAATACATATAATATTATACTTATATTATTTTTAAAGTAATTTCTTACTTTTTCTAGAAAAATTAATGGTCATTGCTCATTATAAAATATTAAATTATTCGTTACTTATCATTAAAAACTACTGTGTAAAATTGCTGTATGAGCAGTATTTTGGCCTATTAATCCTAATTTAAAATTAAAAACTAATTCAGACTTCAAGAGGTAAACATAATAAATACTTATTATTTTAAAATTTAAATGTTTAATATTATTATGATATTTTAAAATTATATATTGAAACATAAATGTTATAATAAATGTTTCTTCTTTGTTCTGATGTAAAAGTACTTTATGAATATTAATATATTTGTTTACACACTCAATACAAATGTGCTAACATTATAAACTATGGATTTATGAATTTAAATATTTTTATCTTATCTATGGTATTCAATTTATTTATTTTTACTTATAAATTATATATTATAATAACTTTACAACTTTATAGAGAAAAAAAATGCCTGAAACAATAATAGGTATTTTAGAAGGATATGTACTTGTTTATCAAAACATAGGCACAACTATGATACACGGTTATAAAATCGAATACATTTACCAGATTATAAGTAAAATCCTGTTATCCTGTATATTTAATTGTTAAATAATCACAATATAATTTAATTTGTATAACATCGAGGACGTTAGTAATTAGTTGTTTAATTTAGGAAGTTAAAGGAAGTATAGGTATAGGTATACTTTTAGATTATACAAAACAATGTCGATTATAGCAAAATCTATGGGATAACAGAAATAATAAAATATACCATAGCATACCAGATCAACAAAATCGTGATTCTATTTTTAATGATGTTTTATTTGTTATTACTAGATGTAATAATTTCAATAACTGAAAAAGTCTATATTAACATAGTTTCGATTAATTGAAAAATTTCATTTAGATTATATTTTACAATACTTATAATCGATATTTTCTAAAAAAAAAAAAAAAAACATGAGTGTTGAGTAGTTGTCTTAATAAGACTATAAAACATTTCAAGAATGACTTTAAATACAATATTGTTATGTTGTAATATATGGATGTGTAATGCGTGATGTGTATCGTTCTGACTTCAGAATTCCCAATAACTGTTATTCTTATAATTTTATGAGTAATGCTAGAAGTTATACTCTTAGGTATTAAGTAATTTAAAAATGTTAAGATTTTATAATATGAAATATATGAGTATCTTTTGGTTATTGTCTATTGATGTATTGTGTAAAAAACAAGAAACTATCTAGTTAATTTATGGCGCTTCCATGATGCGTATCAAAATTTTTAGTTTAGACTTGCTTTTAGAAATATAAGAAAAGTTCGATTTACTTAATATTCTAACTCTTAACGAAACCATATGATATGTTTTGTCAATAGACAATCAGGTACTAGGTATTAGATATGCGTATACAAGACACATATAAGTAGGTATATTATAATTGACGGGTGAATTTACAAGATCGTTAAATTCACTTCCAACAGCAATAATATACTGTGCATATATATATATAAAAAGAGAATAGTCATAACTCATAACAGTCATAACTATAAGGCTTAGTTAGACCTTGCATAGTTTATAAAAGAATGTTTTGTTTTGACTATTTTTGTTCCTGTCCTATTGTAAGTTATTTATCAATAGTATATTCCTACGTCATTAACTCATTACACAGATTACTTACTTTTGTCTATTGAAACTAGTTTCAACATTCTTCTTACTTGAATCACTTTAACAATAGTCAATAAATATTTTTATATTCAAATTAAATATCAATGAAAAAGTAATGGTTATTATTTTATACTACTCATGTGTATTGATATTATTACATGTTTCTATTACAACAAACGTATACGATTAAGAAATAATATTCAAAAATAATTATGTTTATCGATTTGAAATGCATTTAATATAATTTCTAATATATTTTATATTTGTCAATTGTCATGCAATTAAATATTTATCTTTGATTTATACATATAAAAAATATTAGCTATAGACTACAGTCAATATGATTTTAACTTTTAACACTAAATATGAAATATATTTAGCCTTTTAAATAGGTGCCTACTACCTATACATTTTCTAATCAATTATTTTTAGAGTAAATTATATAAAACAATAGTTAATTAATACGTACTTGAAGTATTTTTAGAAACAGTTAAATATAAACTACAATATTTTGGTTTAACAATATATTGCTTTAGTACAGTCGTATAGGTTATCAAGTGTTGTAATTAATATTTGCAGTAAATTCACAACGTTTGACATTATATTATTATAATTGTTGGCGAATATATATTTATATTATATCATATAATGTATGAGTGCATCAGAATCCAAAGTAGGCGCAATTGGGTAACCCTTTGGTAGATTTGATGGTACTTACTACTTACTATAGTTTATAAATAATATATTTTTAAGAATATCAGAATTGAATGATTTGATTATAATAAATGTAGGTACTAAAAAAAAAGAAATCCATATAAATATTCAAAGAGTATTCACCTGATAATAATTGAAAAATAAACCATAAAATATAATACCTACTTTACAATATAGGTATGTTTGAGATTAATTTATTATAACATGAATTATTTCAGAATATAGATAATCTTATTGATTTTGTGTTGTAAGTTATGTGTTTACTTGAAACCCGATAGTTTTAGTCTTAAATGTGAAAATGTGAGAATTATATGTCGAAATAACTATATAAGAATAAGTAAACACGATATTTTAAAATCATTCATCCAAACAATAATTTTTACTTCACATGAAATAACAAACTATTATATAGTATATAGAACCATATATATAAAAATACGATATAAACAGGGTGGTTTTTAAATTTAATATTTTAAATCGTAATATTTAATTGAAATAACTGAACATTTAACTAATATCTTGTTTACATATTATTTTTTAAACAGTCTCATCATTTTAATTCGGAAAGTCGTACTTTAAGTCTATCTTAGAAAAATATTAATTAGTAATAACTTATTATTAATAAGCAATAATTATTAAGAAATATACTAGAAATTTTACTAAACAAATTTTATTGTACTGATGGAGTGTTGTAGACTGTAGTAGGTAAATTGAAGTGTATATACATTTTTATTCATATAATCATATATATTGTGTATAATTAATTACTAAAAAAATAAACCAACTTATTTATTTATGAATAGTTTATATTTAATATTTTTATATATAGGTACATTGCATTTATAAAATATAAATGTATTTATAAGTACTTATTATAAATTATATTTGTAGGTTACTTCGATTAGCGTTATTTTTATTAATACTTTTTACAAATTAATACGATTGATGAATACATTAATATTATTTATTATAATTGCTAATTATTAATTAGTAACATAAATATTTTATGAAAAGATTAAAACCAGCTACTTAAAAATACATCTGTATATTTTATATTTGTAATCTTAATTTTTTACTTAAATGATCGTGATTAAATTATTATTTTCATTGAATAACATAACATAATTCGTTCAGTATAAAATAATTCAATCGTAAAAATTAGTTATTTTTATTTTTTATTTTTATTTATTATAATGATTATACTAGGCAATATTGAATAAAAAATATAGGTGCATAGTACTCAATTATCCTATTTGATAATTACCTCCTGTTTTTGTCGTGATAATTTTGTACTACTATTTGTCATTCAGTGTTATAAAGGTCTTATTATTTTAGATCTACCAACAATAGACTTTTAGATTACTAATTTATTATCTCCAGACATTCAGTAGATGTTATTACTGTTTAAAAAAATATATATATATATACATATTTAAATAAAGCTATACCTAGTGTCTAATCTGTATGTTTTTGAGATATTACACAATGCATAGCGCAGTATCTATTATAGCTGGTAGGTATTTACCTAATTTACAACACTGTATAAGTACATCATGCATAATGAATTCAACGTTTAAATTGAAATTGTTTTTTCTGAAACTAATTGTTATTATTGTGTTTTAATAAAAACGTTTACTAAAATTCTTAGATTTTTAAAAATAGAACATGGCGTTCATAAACTTTAAAAATAAAAACTCTGTTACATCTTACAATATAAATAAAAATATATTGTTTTGGTGGTAGTTATTTTCTGTTAAAATATATTATAGGTACATAGTTTATTCATAGCATCATAGCATGTTAGTATAATAAGAGGTAATAATGTGTATAAAATGTTGTCGTATAAATATTCGATTCATCAACTAAAACAACAACACGCATTAATGAGAAATAAAATAAATAATAATAATATTTTTTGATTTTATAATAACTATATAAAATAGATAAAAAAAAATCTAAGAATTATGATACACCGGTATTTTAAACATTGTTTTTTTTTTACATGGCAAAATAAAACACAATGCTTTTTTTTTATCATGAATTTGTTATGGTGACAATATAAATAGCATATTATGATATTATGTACTTTATATATTATTAAGTAACACGAAATATCTAAATTTAATAATTACATAATATAATTAGTCATTGTTTCAATTTTAATATGTGATGTGTTTACCATCTTTGTTATTCAGGTTTTATTAATGGTATCTATGTAGGTTAGGTCACTAATTTATTTATTTTCCTTCCTTCATTTACGTTTTTCTTTTATTTAGTATAAATTAAACTTTGATAAAATCATTGATTTAGATATAGCTACTATACAGTAAAATTTTTTTATGTAAGTTATAAGCTGCTACATACTACTTAAGTAAAAAAACCCAATCAGAAAATTTATTTTTGAAATAGGTATGTAATAACTAAGAAGGTTATTTGTGTTGACTTATGCAAAAACCCTAAACGACAGACATTAGAAAGAATAACAAATACATTTTGATTTTCAACAAAATATACTCACAATATTGTAACGTAACACATATTACCTATTGGCTATTTAAAATACATGATTTGTTACTTGAGAATATAAACAATTATTGTAATAATTTATTAAGTTAATTAAATGTATTTGAAATTAAAAATATTGTAGCACTATAATTATTAAAATAAAGAATTTAGATATTAATTATAAAATTGATAATATTGATATAATCATTAGTCCTAGTTTTTTATATTAAATACATAATATGTTGTTACTTGTTTGCTATTTTATTTTCTAAGTTATGAGTTAATTGTATATAATTTAAGACTTGATAAAAATTTAAGAACATTTTTTATGATATTAAAACATAAAAAATATATTGTGTTAAATGTTATTTTTTTATGATATAAATAGTTTTTTATAATTAATTATTCTCTAAATGTTCTCTTTAGTTTCACTCCAAATTCTCATTAATATTGATAAAATAAATTATGACATTCTAATAGTTTTCCTGATCCCTTTGAATTACTATTGAAATATTTATACGACATATTATATAAAAATTGGAAAATATTATAGGCACCTTAGCGTTAAAAATCATTATCAATATTCATCCTTCCAAACATTCTTTACCAATGACTGATGTATCTTGTTACATACAAGTATTTAATGAACCCATGTGTCTTCTTAGAGTTTTCGATTATTTTTTTTCATAGTATTACAGGTTACAACAATCCGGTTTACAAATAATCGGAGATTTTCGATTTTGGCAGAACGACACAATAAAAACGAAACATAGGTGATAAATTTAAATAAATAATTAAACTGAATAACACTTTCAAAAAGTAAAAAAGAATCAGTCTTATCAAGAACATTCACTTATTTTACACATCGTAATACGAAGTTTGACGTGCCCACTGTTAATTTTATACTGCCATAATAATGGTACTCAAGAGTCAAGAGGAAACTTTTAACCATCACACTAAATGTATTTATATATGTAATATATCCAGTCATTAACGTGACGTAGTGGGATAATATGTATAATTTATTAAGATGACCTTCTGACAGGTGGAAGTGTAAAATGAATGTGATTTGATCTAGTAGAGATTCACAATATTATTGTCATTTATGTTAATTTATAATAATTGTATGCTCACAATTTCATACGTCAGTTAATTGATGGATTAAAATTTTAATCAGCCATCATTACTTCAGGTTTAGGAATGTTTATACGCTGCATATAAGGATGAAAACCAGTCCAGTGTAATTAATAATTATAATAGTACGTGATATGTTTCACATACGCATTTATACATAGTTTCCTCAAGGTCTGTGGTTATAATATATCAATAATTTTGTGATCATTTAAAGTTTAGGAGCTCACACGATACACTTTTGACGTCACGCAGAAACAATATTCGTCGTAGGTAGTAGGTACATTTCATTTCCGTATTATTTCACATTTTGACAGTGTATCTGCCATCTGGGTGTGTAAACATATTATTTGATATAAACCATAGACCAATACCAATATTAAATGCTTGAATATGAAGACAAATACTTACGTCATTATTCGTTATTGTTTTCAAAGTTTCAATAAAGTTGAAAAAAAGGTATAATTATCTAGTATTATTTTTCTCTAACAATCGTGTAAATATAGTAATATTGAATTGTGAAACCATTTTTTTCATATTCAAAGTATGCATTGTTAAAACGCTGTAGCTGCCCCTCCCGTGATCTATATTTTCTACAAATATTAAGTAAGTAACCTTATATCTTGAATCATGACTGATATTAATATATTATTTTTAAAAACAAAATAATAATTGACACGGATAGTGCCACTAAAAGGATTCTGTATCTCTTGCCAGCAAGATCTGTACAGAGTTCTATAAATTATTCACAATTTATACGTTAATATTACATGTTAAAAATTTTAAGTTAGATAGATACTTACGTTAAATTTCTCATTTATTAACAGTTAGTTCCGTCTCCAGTAATCATTAAGAGGACGCCGCACCCGCATGTGTTGTCTCTGTCTTACATACATACAACATAGCAAATTTTCGTTTAGCAGAATCCATTTTATATTGTTAGCTTTAACATTAGAGTAAATTTACCTATTATCAAATTTAAAGATAAGAATTTTATCTAGGCAATGACATAAGATTTTATTGATATTTTAATTTTAAGCTGAGTTATAGCCATATAAGATATTGAAACTTTAAAATGCTCATAACTCACTTTAATATTATAATATTAACAAAAGCCTATGTCATTGCCTAGATAAAATTCTTACATTTGAGTTTGATAATAGGTAGATTTACTCTAATGTTAAAGCTAACAATATGAAATGGATTCTGCTGAACGAAAATTTGTTATGTTGTATGCATGTAAGACAGAGATAATACATGCGGGTGCGGCGTCCTCTTAATAGTTAATTTTATTATTTTAATTATAAATTATATCCGAATCGAATCACATTCAAGCTGATTCCTATACGGTTATACAGCTATAGGATGCTTTAACGTTCTATATTCAAACCTCAGTTAGATTTGCCACCCATATTCAATATATACCAATAATCGATAAAGACTAATAATTCAGATGACTCCCATACTCATCATTCAGCTTTTAATTTTTAATTTAGGTATAGTCAGACATGCATTTGGCTATTGTACCTACTCAATCCGCCGCAGCTGGATTGCCTAGACAGGTCTAATGACTGATACTAAATATTTAAATTCAGTTTTTAATAACTATTTTACACTTAAAAATACTTAAAAAACCAGATATACTATTAACATAAAAAAATTAATACTTTTTCTTTAGAAGATTTACAACAAGAAACATTCGATTAAGTGAATCCCCGATGAAACGAGGTTTACTTACACCGAAAGCTAGTATTATAATGATAATAAAAAAAAAAAAATATTGATTATTAATATTTCCATTACTTTTATAGAGTCGTGTGTTGACTGTCCTTTATAGAGAGGTTTGACAACAGTCGTTTCCTTTACATGACGTGTCATATTATGTTTGCCGATTTGAGCTATCGCTATCGGAAGAGTAATCTATTATTTCTACACGATTTAATACTGTTGTGCAGTCTGCAGAGTAGAATATTATATAAAGGAATGCATGTACACATTATATATTAAGTCTTTGGTAGTTTGGTGTAGTGAGAAAGAGTATTAACATATTATACGTACATTTTGTCGTGGTCGTTAAACGCGTGCACGTGTGGCGAGAGTAAAGTGAAAACGGTAGTTTAGTCAGTAGCAACTATAATTTGTTATTTACTAACCTAACCCAGAACCCTAATGGGTTCTATGAAATCTAAGCCATCTCGCACTCCTCTCTGGATTTTCCAGGACAAACGGGAAAACCTGATACACGAGGTGTATACGGTTAGGGAGGGATGGACTTATCAGTTATCGCGGGAGTTGAGCGGCCGGTCGAAATAGTGCTACGCAAGGGAATTTCGTGCCTACGTGCGCTACGGCACAACCAAGGCCGTGCCAGGCGTTGTTGAGTACATGACTGACCTCATGTTGGCATTCGGTTGACCCACTGCCGTCGCGCGCACACGCGTTAAAATATGCATAATGATTATTGTTATTGTATTTACAAACGCGCCGACGCGTGTTATGATAATAATAATTTAATATCATGTACATATTTGGCGGAGCTGGCAAGAGAAGATTTGTGATTTCGAGCTTCCTGATTCAATTACTAAACATACAAGTACGTCAGGCTAGAACATCCTGATTAATATCATAATGCAATATTAAAGTTGTCAACCGACCGGGCCACGAGCGTTGCATTGGCCGTGGTCGTGACGCGTGGCTTTTTGAAAAGGGGGATTTGAACGCGTCACAGAATTACATTACGACGTCGGTGTAGCGTTAGGTTAGGTTAGGTTAAGTTCTCAAAATATTTTGTTTGACATTTTTGGGCCGTTCAGTATTTTATCTGTGGTCCAGTGGTCCATCCACTATCTGATGGTTTGCATTGCACGCGTGTTTCGTCGCGTTTTTCAGGCACAAGATTAATTGAGAACGATCTAAGCTCGTGACGTTTTGTTACTAGTGTTTTGCAAATGTACTATGGGCCTTTCACTTTAATATACCTATCGCATAATTTTAGTTATTATTGATTATGTTAAAGACGTGCGTGTAATGTTATCAACGTAGCCCCGTCGATAAAATGTGCATATACAACAGCTATTTATATAAATTAGATTTATACCTATTAAATTGTTTTATTCATATTAGCCAACTCTTGGTGGGTGTTAATTAATAGTTGTTCAGTTCAAAGACAAAACTTAACCAGCTCCTTGCAGTAAAAATGTAATGTCCGTTTCAACGTATAATAACTGTGCAATTATACTACCAACTACCAAATGAAAGATATCAGTACCTATTTAGTTTCAGTTATTTGTTATTTTTATCGCTCTCACGACTTTATGTAACATATACCATAAAAGTAGGTACCTATTGTCATTAAACATGTACATAGAAACACGTGTTAATGATGAGTTGTAGAGATGATTTTATGCATTTTATATAGGTATCTTAGGTATTAAAATATTGCATGTTATAGCCAATAGGTATGTTTCAAGTATGAATAATATTATGATAATTGTTTCGTAATTGTAATGTGTAAATATTATAATAGCCTACAAAAAAATTAATTTATCCAATTCATTGACATTATTATTTATAAAGTTTCTAATTAGCTTTCAATAAATGTTAAAACAAAAAAAATTTTATTTACTTAGATGTTATTTTTTTATCTTATCACCAAATGATATTAATCATAATATAGTAAATTGTAATACCCTATACCTAACTTATATAGTAGGGTATTATAGTGTATAACTAATTAAGACTTATTTTTAAAAATTAATTTTTATTAACAATTTTATTATAAAATACAGATTATTAGGTATATTATTAATGTTATTACTTACTATGATTTTTTTCATAGATGCAGCATAATGATTTGATATTTTTAATATCCATGTATTATTTGGAATCATTCATTTTAATAACATATTTTTAATTATTTAATAAGTTACCTATATTGATATTAATATTTTTTACATTTATTTTTCAAAATATTTCAAGTAAAGAATCATTATATCTATTTATAATTAGAAGATATGTGAATAAGTAATTTATATGAATGTAAAACATAGTTTAACAGAACTATTCAAAAGTAAAATTTTCAACGTAGTTTTTATTTTCATATTTTGCGTGCTGTCTCTGTACCAGTTTCTCTTTATCCTTTTCGGAAGATTTACTGGGATACTGTTAAAGTCAAGGGCAAGGCAAGTGAGTTTGAATGATTTTTAATATGAGAATAAAAGAGTTTTGTATTATATCTATTAAATTCCGTTAGTGCATTATACGTATTATTTAATATTTAATATTATTTAGATAATCTTAAACAATTTTTAATATTGTAAAAATGATTTTAGTGATTTTACAAAGATGAACTTATTCAAGTACAAATTTCACACAGATATGTGTTATATATAAAATAAAATATTATAAGTACACAATCCTACTCAGATAATGATTTGTTGAAATAATCTGTTTAATTAGTAAAATATATGAGTTGGATATGATAAAAATTTAAATATTGTTGGTTACATACAAAAAAAAGTTGTACAGAAATCTCTATAATTAATAATAAGGTATAAAAAAAATAGTTGCTTTTAATTTATTAATATAAGAGATGACGACTAAGTAATATAAACATTAAATATGTTTTTTTTTTTTTATAATTTTCTAACCCAACATTGATTAAAATCATTCATTTAACTTTTTAAGGTAAACCACCTTTTACTGTTTCAAATTTCCTGCATAAGTACTAAGTGTATCTGTGTATAACATGTTAACGACTGTCATTTATATAGTTACATTATCTACGTGAATACATACGAGATTCACGTAAAACAAACACCCAGTTTTCACGATTAATATCTTCTCTGTAAGAAGACATTGAAGTGTATTAACAGTGCAAGGCCTTGAAGTTAATATATGAGTGTTTGAATTTTATTATACAATTTTGTTTAGCTGACGGCTTCAGCGAGTTATGTTATTTATCGACATTTTTTTTTTTTTTTTTGTAAAGCGCCTACGTGACTTAGGAAAATAGTGAAATTATGATAATTATCACATCTTTCAACAGTGGTTAGAAATCACTGCTCACTATGGTATTAATTTTTAACTAGTTTACCTACGTAGTGCATGATACCGTCTATTTATCGCTCATTAACTAAACAAAATTACCTACTGCTAGAACTATTGTCTATTATATTTTTATTGAAGTATATAGCTCCATATTTTATAAACGTACACATATATTTTGAATTTTTTGAAAATATGTATTATATTTGTATACTATGTATGTGTTAAAAAAATATTTCAATTTATATGTGTGCAGCAGAGAAAATATCAAGTTATTTTAATCATGGAATAAATAGTTAATTTAACCAATTTCAAGAATTGAAATATAATTATTTAAATATATTTTAAGACTTAAAGTTATGCACAATATACACAATATTATAAAATCGTAATATTGATGTTATAATATCGAATAACTTAAAACTATTAGGTACGCATATTGTGTGCATTTGAAATAATTAAACTAGGATAAATTGGTGTTTTTTTTCTGTAATTATTTACTGCAAGCTTACACAATTGTATACGATACGTATTGTTGCTCAGTTGCAGTTTATTGCACATTGTATTTTTCAGTAAAGCGGATATTAAATTTAGTGTATTCAGTAAATTATAATAATACTAAACTAGTGAAATTTCTTATTCAATTAGCATTTAGTCATGTATTATTTTAGTATTGTGACTTACGATTTAAATTGTGCACAGAGACGGCGCAGATCGACTACCAAACATGCGAAAAGTCATATATCATTATAATATTATACATTCATAGACTGCATTGCGTATTACTTTATATTAGTTTAGCGCCTTGTTTTTATTTCTTAACGAATATACTTACATACTTACAAAAAATAGACAAATAAAAACTTTAGAATGTTTAAAATATTAAACAGGGATTAGGAAAAAAGTATTATTTTACGAATTTTAATGAGAGAAATTATTATATTTTTTATTATACAACACAAATGATACAATAGGAAATAGGAGTACAGTATATTATATATTATATTATATTACAGTATATATTATGTAATAAAATTACATATCTTGTAATATTAAAATAATTGATAAACCATTAGTTACAGTAACAGTGTGTTCCCTTTGTTGTTTGCTCAAAAGAATATGACGGTGTATGAAGCTATTTATTTAGTGTTGATCTTTAAGGTATCCATAGTGATACTACTTAACATTTTTAAAAAAAATTCAAAGTTTAATGTATTTTGTAACTTTTATAATTTTATTAATTAAAAACGATACATTATTTTTGATTGATATAAATAGATTTTTTTTTATGTTTTATGTGATTTAATATTTAAACATTTTAATATTTTAAAAATTCTCAGAATATTTATTTAATTTTTAACGATTTTAATACTATATAAAATCCGGTGACTAAAATAGAACTCAATAAACTGTGTATACAATATTATCTTTCATAATCTTTATCTCTTATTTTCATAGTTAATAAAATTCATCATGCAAATGTAGTATGTCATAATAAATGCCACGCGTGCCAGGTAAATGTTCAATGTTTATGTAGTGCGTGAACCAATTTCACATTTACAAACTGTAATCAAAATTGTTTTATTTTATATACTGTTAAATTGTTTTAATAAACTCTTATAATAATGTGTGTAGTTTGTACTAGGACAGTAAATGAATACGTTCGTTCATAATAGTATATTATTATTTGATTTATGGTGAGAACGTATAATAAACAGTAGGTTCCACATGACTGCAGTTTATGCATGGGTGTCAATCTAAAAGTAAGAGCATGGATTGCCCCCAACTAGCATGGCAGTAGTTAACCAATTTATTTATGCTTTAAAGCTCCGACCGTGTTATCTCTTTACTTATGTATAATGAGTAGTTTAGGTACTTAATATAAAATTATGAATGTTTAGTAAATTATACCGTTTCTAAGTTATATTCTATCTTTGTTATTCGACGTCCGTGAACTGAGAATGTATTTTTAAAATCTGTTTTGTTCCAATTTATTTGAATATACAATGCTTTCTTTCAAAATAATAACAAACACGAAAAATGTTTTATGTGACACTTACACGGTCTTGAGACTACCAGTCTGGTTATATTAGATATGATAATTGGCAAACTTGAAGACTTTGATTAAGTAGGGTATTTTTGACGAATGAAAGATATTCGTTATGTGTTTATCTAAAAAAAACTTTTTGAATAATATGTTATAACTTATATATGTATACAAATGTTAAAGAATTTGAAAAAGTAAATTTTACTTAAAAATTTAAAATTTCCATTAGATTTTTTATAGAATAATATAAGCTTTTGTCGTTTTAGATCGGTAAAAGATTTAAATAATTCTTTTTATCATTGTTTTTAAATACTTAGTAATTTGGGCTACTAGGAATTAAGCGTTGTAAAACTTTAGTATTTAATTAAAATAATTTAATCATTTTTATGATAATTTAACGTACTTGATTATTTAAAATTTAAATATTTTGATGTATTAGGTAGATACCTACAAGCTTTTAAAAAATGTAAAGTGAGATACAATTTGTGGATTTGTAAGATTTATAGCATTTATATACCAAAAATTGTACATTAAAATGGTAATGATGGTTTTATTTATGTATATAAATGTATATTAATAAGTAATTTATTAAATATTTTTTTTATGATGAGTGTTGAATAATTATGGGTAAGTGAGAGGTCTTCTATTGAAGTCACTTAAGTAAATGTAAATAGTTTTTTTGCCTAATTAATTTGTTTAAAATATAGTTTACCACACAAGTAATAGTAACTTTATTATTGATTTTAAAATTTTTCACATTTACTCTTTAGAGGTATTCCATAATGTATGACTGTTATTATATTTATTTGGTATAGTCTACGTTTTAAGTTAAACATTTATAATTCTTAAACAATGTACAAATTAAACAATTCACAAAGAAAAATATATGTAAAAAATAAACTATTTCAGAACCTTACATATAACATATAATGATAAGACAACAAATGATTACGTGTTACCACATTCTTTTTTAAATTCTTAACTTTAAAAATGTAAGACATATTATATAAATAATATAGGTTTATATTATATTTTAATTTTTATACTAAAATAATTTTAAACTTCAATTGAAAAAAAAAAATCAGAAAATCAGTTTTATAATTACTTAAAAAGAAAAATTTTATACAATGTATTTTATATTTTCAAGGTCATTTTTAAATGGTACTATAATAGCATGTAATTTTGTTAAAATTGTTCTCAATTATTAAAATAATAAACGATTATAGTACTTTTATAGCTATTGTTTGATAAAAGTATCATAACCATCTTTAGTATATGGGCATGACACATTCATTAATTTATGCTAGTGACTAAAAGTCATACACAAGGGTAAGTAGCTACTTTGTGCTTCTAAATTATTTGTAATAATAACAATTACCATTTATATAGTACTTACTTGTGTTTTTTGGCTTGTATAATATTATAATTTATATTGTAATGGTACAAGGTATCCAGTTAATTAATAATCAATTTTAAAATATGCATGTTTAAATATATCGTAAACGTAAATGTTGAAAAATTCTTGATTATCTTGATGAAAAAATATAAGTGAGATTAGAATAAAAAAATATTAGCTATCTCTTATCAAATCTCTAGGTAGAGGTCTAGGTATTTACGTTTAAATAAAAGTATAAATTGACGATGAATACAATATTATAAAAATAAAATTATTGGAAGTCATTAAGAACTGGGAATTGCATTTTCGTGTTAACTTCAGGATAATGCTGAAGTAGTGTACTGGTAAGGGAGGTTAAAGATTAACCTTATATCCCATTTTATTGTGTCTTTTTTTTTTTTTAGGTGATCCTTTGCTTTAGAGTTGTTATTACGTACTAGTTCATAACTATTTCATGAAACATCTAGAAACGCGTATTTTCATTTGTATAAAGCACATAATTTCCATGTACTTGTATTGGCTAAGTATTGAAATCCAAAAGACTCTGGTTTTTCCTAAAATTTAAAATCACACATAGCGGTCAGAAATATGTATTTCCAGCTGAAAATTAGTGGAAATTTAAATTTTCGAAGAATTATCTTTTGAATATAATTATGTACACTTTGTTCTACTATAATATTCTGTGCTACTTTATACGTGTATTATTAAGTATAAAGAGCACGTACAATATCTTTATTAAATGTGGTACCTTTATCAGTAGATAGTAAACTGCTGTGTTATCATTTCATTCAAACCATGTCAATTTGTTTTTTTCTATTGTGTCATGATACGACATCTAGTATCTACATCGATCCAGATATGGTTGGCGTTTCGAACACAGTACAAACTGAGGTATTAAACATACCCATCTACATGTTATACAGTTTTTAACACTTTATTCACAATTCAACTCATTATTTACACTCGCTTTCGCGTCTTTGGTTCTGCCTTTACAATTCGTTAAGTTGTATGATTATTAATAAAATGTATACTTCCATGTTTCCCATTCATGAGCGTCATCAGACCGTCGACGCACCTTTCTACTTTCGTGGGCTATATTTATTTTTAGCTTTTTATTGGAGGCCGCATTGAAAATTAAAATAAATGTACGAATAAAGTTTTAGCATATAATACTAATATATATGTTGATACCAAAATCATACCACGAGTTCCATTGTTTGGTTATCTTAATTGACAAATTTTGAAAAGAATAAAATGGCAACAAAAAATTAAAAAAATTATTATTATATTATAATCGTGTTAAATAAAAAAAAAATAATCTATTTTCGAATGAAAAAACACACAAACATTTATAGTTTTAATGCGATCTTTGGATGTTTAATATAATTTTTCACTAATTTGTTTATATCCGCTTTCATACGGACGTGGATAACCGTGAAATTGCGTTCGAGTGTTTGTCGCTTAATCGGGAACAATGTTTATTGTTTTCGATGTTCAACAAGTGAAAATGTCGCTCACAAAATGTATATAATATATAATATTATACTCGTATTATTATAATATATAGTGATCGTTGTTTTCGAGCAGACCGTTTTCGTTCGGTTAGGCAACCGCCTACCGCGGTCCGGTGCGTTGTGTTGCTCGACGACCAAACAGCACGGGCCGAAGCTCTGGCTATATAGCGCGAGAGTGGCCGTCTCTGCACAACCGATGGTAGGCACCGGTTAACGGCAGTACACTATAATACTATTTTCGACTGTGGCAATATTACAGTTATCATAACTATTATTATATCAGTTACTATAATGCATTTCTACAATATCCGTACAATGAGAAGTAACGTTACTATGTCGCTGGCCATCCGCCCGCCCGCGGCGCAACAGCGTTTTCGGCGGTGAGCCGCGCGCAGGTAGGTACGTACGTTGAAAAATAAAAAGCTCGTACCTACGCATTACGCACGAATCAGCTGTACAAATAAGACACATAGACACCTGCTGCACGTATACCTCTGGGTGGGCCGCGATGTTCGAATTATCATTATTATTATACCGCGATAATGATCGAACTCGCACACGGTTCGTCGAACCTACGGGGTACATGTATAATGATATTGTATTATGTTAGATTTTTTAGTACCAATATCATGTTATACAACCGCGGGGAACTATTAACCCGTGATAAGAGTCGGCGCGTCGTTTCACGCGGTTCGTCCGTCGAATGTTTTTTGATATCCATAATAACGTTATTATATGTCGTACACACAGTCACAGTCCATATTGTGATAAACGGTAGCAACAACAACAACAACGACGACATTAATAATCATAGTAATAACAATATAATTATTCATTCATTGACCGTTGTTATCAAATATTTTTCGCGTTCGAATGAGATTTCGGCGTCCGTCCGCAGCAACCGATCGGCCTAACCTATAATATTACACATTGTACCGTATTGCTCAGAGTGCTGGTGGTCGTCGACGAAAATGTCTGTCATCGACGCGACTGAACCTCCCGCTGAGTTTACAGCCGTCTCCCAAGAAGACGGTTCCGATCGACGACGATGGCAACAACAACAACAACAACAACAACAACACAGAACGGCGACGTCAGTCGGTGCTGGAGGAGCGACATTCGATGACTTGGAACGTCGTGGATCGCGGACGCCAGACACTGACGCCTCCGTATCCTCCACCGCTGACAACGGTGTCACTGATCGGACGCCATTGCTCACTCGGAAGGCTGCGTATCCTGACGAAGACGGAAGCGGCTTCAACGATCGTGGCGCAGATAGAGTCGCCGTCGACGGGCAAGTAAATCTCGTACGAATTTTAAGTGCCGGTCGCTATATTATTATTATTATTATTATTTATAAGTTATCTACCTATAACAACGTTTTGTGGTTTCACTAATCCCTCAATTCCGCCTACACCAAAGTTCTGTCATTAGTTTCAACCGAACTTTTAATATTTACAAAGTTTAAAGTTGGGCAAACCGTGGACCATAATATAATATAGATAATCACAATGCACGTTATGCATTCTCGTGTCGTTGTGTGTTCATTTTTCTCGAGCTTACTGTTCCGTGGAATTCCAATTTAGACTTATATTTTGTACACGTCAAAGTCATCGCTGTCATTGATTTATTAATACTACGGATTGTTCACTAGCTGGGTATTTTTAATCAATGCCGAGATGCTGTTATATAATTATACGCGACGTCGCACTTTGTGTTATGCTATATTGGTTATAGGTAGGTATCTTTTAAGCCACTGTAGTCATACGTTAGGTTAGATCGTATTATAACATCAGATTTTAGTGTCAAAATTAAGATAGATTTATTTATTTACTTATTATAAAACTTTACAATAAACCAAAATAATTGTTATTACATACGTATTACCTATGCGAATAAAATAACAAGAGTAGAAACATTACAACTTACAAACGTGTATAAAACTGTACAACTAACCGTTAAGTAAACATTTTTGTCTAATGACACGAATAGGAATAAATTGCTTATAAAGTTGACATGTGGATATAGATACTATAGGTAGGTAAGCTCATATAGTCATATGATTTTGTGTAAAACGTAGTGAACGAAATACGCAATGTATCGCGCAGGTATAATTTAAGATGTGAGACAGAATAATATGATAATATCTACCCATGTATAAAAAAATAGTTATGCCACATAACTAATTTCTCATATGACTTTTTCAATAATAATTGTATAGATACTTAAGTATTCTTGATGACCATTTAAATAATATACTTTACAAGCTATTTTTCGAATGAAATAAATACATATAATATAAACAACTAAATCATAGATAAATTATAAAGTATCAGAAATATTATCGATTGTTTAGTATGTAAATTAAATTACGTTTAGGTTAGGTTAGATACATTAGTTATTTTTATTTAATAGGATTAAAACTTAAAATATATCGTACAAAAAAATATATAAGAAATATATGTATTTTTATAGACATTTATTATTAGGTAGTTGGTACCTATACATGTAAATTGTATACAAATAGGAAAATTATTTTCAAAAGTAGAGAAATACTTGTTTTTTCGAAAAGTATCTACATATTTGAACATAGTTTTTTTACACAATTTGATGTCATTATTTACAATACAACATTTTTGAAAATAAATTATATTTTTACTGTTTATATTAACATTTTTCAAGTATTTAATTTATAGGTACTATAATACATAATTTTATTTTTCATTTTACATTCCGAAATAGAATATTTTTCTGAGAATTTCAATTCATTAAAATTAAGTTTCAAACAAGTAGTTAATAAGTAGTTATCTTATAAAGTTGTGATGAGTGGAGCAAGGAAACAATATTTTTTTTAAGTAGATACTCCTGTGCTATTACGCACTAGGGTATTAGTTTATTTCAATTTTACATAATTATAACTTACTCATTTGAAATTCGATTTTAAATTTCAATTTTTAAAATTAAATTTGAATTCCCAGGAAAATAATTTGCTTTGAAATGCAAAATTAAAAATATAATATAAATTATGTATTAATTTGTTATTTAAAAGTATAAACAATACAAATACTAGATTTCTATTGCATATTATAAAATAAACATATTACATATACCTCATATATATATATATATATATATATATTATATTTATATTTATTTTATGAATCTTTATAACATCTCTCTTCTGACTTTATTGTTTTATTATTAGTAAAACTTAAAGAAAAATATTAAAGCATATTGCAAAATAAATAATATTATAGTTTTAGATAAATAATTATTATCTTTTCTGAGAAAATTCTATATAATTAAAAATACATTTATCATTACTTCATACATTGTCATTTTATTTTAAAAATTTCGAGCTACAGTATCCATTTAACTAACAATGTAATTATTGCGATTTATGACATACCTAACTGTATATTTTATTTTAAATATGGTTATTTATGTATTAAAAATATAAAATGTTTAAATATTTGCTTCATTACTTTACAAAAAAAATAGTTTTTATATAATTTTAATATTCAGACATCAATGTAAATTGATATATTTTATCTGCTTAAATATTATAACAATACTAACATAAAACAATATGATATTATAACTCTGTTTATACTGTGATTATATGTTATTTTATTTACTTAAATCACGTTTTATTTTATTTATTATATATTACAGCTTGATAACTACCATTTTGTTTATTAAATATGGTAGCGTATTTTATGTTTAAGTTTATCGTAGATAGTAGATGTTAAATCAATTGTAGGTATAGAAAGTATGATTATTCTTTAAAATAAAAGAGTAAAATATAATAACTTTTATGAATTAATAGTTAATTTTTTTTTGCGTACGTTATTATTTTATCAAATATAATAAATACTAATGTTTGTATAATATTATTGTCTAAAATGTGTAATAACTATTCACGGATTTATAGCAATGCATTTTTATATTTCAATTAAGATTGATCTAAATTTCTAAGGTTTATTCAGATGAAATTTGGTTTCTATTTTGTAGAATCATTGAAAATCATGTGTATATTTTTGTTTTTCAAATTCTATTTTTCTCAGCCAATATACAAAGATTTATTAGTGATTGTAACCATATTAAATTACTCATATAGTCTATTTTAGGTATAAGATATTATTCTAAGTAGTTACTTATATACATTTAATTTATGTTAAAAATTATTGTTGTTTGTTAAAAGTTATACATCATTAATCAACTTTACAAGGTGCAATATAAATATATAATATAATGTTAATTCGATAAGTATACCTAATAAGAAGAAAATTAATAATCACATTTAACTACAATTTACGTATTATAGATGCTTGATGGCAATGAACTTTTAGAACGTTTCCATTGAACAAAAAAAAATAATACATTTTGTTTCGAATCATAATACAATAAACGAGTATTCATCCACGAATCATACAGATAAATCTATACTGTCATTAAGACCGGTTTGTATATTGAATACGCAATGCGATTTGTATTTGAAATATTATTTATTAACTACTTTATTAGTAAGAAATAGCGTTTATTTATTTCATATAGATATAAATATTTGGAGTAGGGACAACGACAAAAATCAATGTGGAATTATATAATGCACCTACTACCTACTCGTATATAGTTTATGTTTATTATATTATGTATAATATACCTACTCGTACAACATTTATGATGCAACATGTATTACCTATATGTACATAATATAATATTATGTTGGTTAAACTACGTCGTTCACTGAGAATCAGAAAAAATGTCGTGTTCATATAATCTCGTTTGTTAGAAACTCCTAACATCTGCCTATTAAAGTGCATTTAAAAAAGTGTTCGTTTTTACATTATTTATTCTATTTTTTCTTATAATATTAGATTCATTCAGTCGCCGATGATGATTTTCTAAACAGTTTTTGATTGTTGTTTAAATTATTCAATTTTAGTATTATGGTTCAATAAATATTTTATTGTTTTATACTTTATTTATAGTTTCTTTAATAAATATAATAAATTATATTTACTCCATATAGATAATCTCTTTTCTTTTTATTTTAATAAGAAATCTGAGATGTTTACAACCTTAACATAGAAAAATATGTAAATTTTATCATAAAATATATTTTTCTTTTGAAATATTTACATAAGAAGGAAAAACTTATCCAGTGATAGAATCCAACCTCCTGATCCCCATGTCATATAGCTATTCTGGATAAATTATAGTGTTGTTAATTTTCATTGGGATTTTTTCATTTATTTTCTTGTGATTTTCGTTAAATGTAATGTTTATGGTTTAACAAAAAAATAATATACTGCATTATACGATCAAAATCTTGATCTAAGTATAATAAAATTCATTGTTTTGGTACATGGGTAGTTTATAACAGTAAACAAACAATGGAAGTGCACTTTCATGCTGATTTTAAATTTAAGATAATATAATTTTACAAAAATCTAAATTATTATACTTGATAGTTGCTGGATTTTATACCAAGAATCTCGAGAAAAAAAATTGTAAATTGTGTTTTTGTCGTGGTGAAGAATTATTATATATGAGTTGTAATTCATAGCTTTGTTGTGCAACGTTATAAGTACTTGAAAATACATCTACCTACGTGGTCAAAATATGCCTAGAATAATTTATTATGACCATCGACTATAAATTTGTATACTTATTATTTAGTACATATTTATATTACGTAAATATTTGTATTGCGGTGCGCCATGTCTAGATAATATACTTGTTTAGTGTCTAAAAATGTATTTGATATCATGTTTCAATGGAAACGAATTATTGTTGGGTAGTTAATCTAACCAGCAGATTGCAGTGGATCATAATATGTATTGTATTATTTAAAATAATACAATTTAAATTTAAATCAAAAATATATAGAATTTTCGGAATAATATTTTATAATTTTTAAATAAGTTGATACTTTATCATGGAAACAAAATAGTACTTGTCATATTTGAATTTAAATATTTTTGTTTATAAGTTAAATAGTTTGAAAATTTAATACAATATTTTTCATATAATATTATTTAATCAGTATAGAAATTATTCAATATTGAAAATACAAGGTCATTATATTTATTTTTTTATGTAAGCGTTATTTTAAGTTCAAATTTTGAAAAAATTATGAACATTTATGAATTATTTTATAGTTTAATACTTATGAAATGTTCAATCTTAATAGTTTAAACTTGAAAATTGAATATAAGGTTCTGCATAAGTTGGTTTTACAGTATTCTAAAAATATCAAAAATAGATAAATTATAAAATGTCCTTAAAAAATAATTTTATACAGTGTGTATCTGCTCAACAAATTAGAATTCTTTTATAAATATAATAATTATTTATCATTTAGTTTAAATTTAGTTTTTTCCATTACAGAAATACCTCAATTATATAATTTACCCTTTTTTAATTTACTAATGCTGAAACTCATCTATGGGCTTGAAAAATCTTAAAAGGATTGTAAAAATGTACAAATGTAATTTAATAAAACATTTTTATATTATATTCATAGTTTAAATCTATTTCAATTTATAATATTGATGAATTACAACTTTATAATATGTATTATTTTGTAAAATATGAAAATAAGTGTGGTGTCTAGTTTTTAGAAAACGATAGGTAAGCACTTGATACCAATTATCTCAAAATATCTCTTATGATTTAGAGTTTCTTATACTATTTTTATATAACTATTTTTTCACGTTATTATTTTATTCTAAAACTCGGTCATTAAAATAATTTTGCTTTCTCAGTGCTATTAAATTATATTCTTTATTTAAATCTTAAATTACTATAATTTTTTTATCTACAATTTTTTAACAATGGAATGGCAGTATATTATTATAATATATTTTATTCGCTTTGGTGAACTATTAAATACAATATATAATTAAACCTTTTCATCTTACTGATTTCTTCCTGTCCTAAATTGTTATAATTATGCTGATGAATGTCTTGTCTTTATATTCGTTACTTTGTGATCTGATTTACTCACTATGAAAATAAAATTATATTTTACTGTTCAATGTATTTTATTGTTCAATAATTATTTTATTTTTTTTTTTAATTGAATTACTTAATGATCAATAAAAAGAAATTTAATAATTGAAACTCTTTTATACATATTTATTTTATAATTTGTATAGATTATTAAATATTTTAATGACGTTGTAGAAGTTTAATTAGAATGTAAACGGTATTATTTATTATTTATTTTAATAAACTCTACATTTGTTTAGACATCAGTAATTGATAAATATTTATAAATAAGAAAAGAAATATGATCTGGCAATTAGTGGCGTGGTAAAGTAGGTAATTGAGAGGTTACGAAAACAAAATGTTTGCAATTTCTTTTGTTTAAATTGTCACTATATAATAGTTTGCCGTCAAATCATACTCATATAATTAATTATTTATTTATCTAGTTAATATTTGAAATTGTAAGCTTTTCTGTTAAGAAAAAGTTATATTTATATTTATAAAAATTATCATCAGTTTATTACTCTAAACTAATTAATACAATTATTTATATCAGATTGTTAGCCGTTAATATCGTTAAAATTTGATATATATTAAAATATTTTGGTATTAGCTACAAATAGTAATATTTTTGAGTATATTCATAATTCTGTGATATTATTAATAAATAACAGAAAAAGTAAATGATCACCTTGAGAGACTCTTAGGATAATTAATATTTTACAGAAAATGTAGTATTATTTTATATTTTATAGATTGGGTTTTATTAAATAGAAGAGACGAAATTTATCGTGAAAAAAAATTTCTTATACCAAATTTAATAAGTTTCTATTATATAGATTATTTATATTTGTACTGAATGATTAAATATAGTTAAATTTGTAATGACACAGTGGTTCTTTCTAAATTAATTTGTTACATTAGAATATATTTGGTAAAAATCTACTATTAATTTATTATTTAGGAGCATAGAAAATGTTTTTGGTAAAATCGATATTTTAGATATAAATATAAATATATAATTAATAATTCGTACTTCTTAAATTTTTAAATATTATCAGTATAAATGTAATTTGTTACATTATTTTGACAGATATGTAATAACAAAATCTGTCATAAAAATAAAAACATTGTTTTAGAAACATCGAAGATAATATCGTTGTTAAATCAGTACAGTTCTTTAATAGCGCGTTTTTTCTATACGAGTACTTCACATAATCCGTCCGCAATGCTATTATTATATATTAATTTATATTTTATTTAATAATCAAACATATATTGCAGATTAAATATTATAATTATTTATAGGATTTTATTAACCTACCCCCTGTAAGTGTATATAGTTTGTGTTGGAGCTAGGGATTTATGATTACTGTTAAATAATACTAATAAAATATAAACAAAAAATAAAATGGCAATATAAAATACTACTAGGTAATAAAATAAATCGAAATAATACGGATTTTCAAACTGCAATAAATATTTTTAAAAAATATTTTTTTGTAAAGAACATTGTTAATGATAAATAAATAAATACAATAAGTACTAAAAGTAATACAATAAAATTTAATCATATTGTTAATATAAACGCACATCATAATCTAACATATATCACGATTTATGACTAAGTGATAATCAATTTAATATAAGTCACTATGAGTTATGGTAGTCAACGACTTGTCCTTTTTTTGTAGCTAACTGCATTTTTCTGATCAAACACTGCCTTGTTTATTTTAATTGCACCTTAATTTTGAAGTTAATTTAAGGGGAAAGATTTAAGTAATGTTAATATTAGTTCATCGTTATTGTTTAAAATTTAAGTAATATGCAATTTATGTATCTAAACAAAATGGCACAATAACATGGTATTATATTAAATGTTAAAAAGGCCTTTGAGTGATGAAGTGATGAAAGTCATCTTGATGAAGATGGAGCATGGTGATTACATTTGCATTTGTCCTTGAACAAGTTCAACGTGTCTTTCATTATTAAACTTATAATAATGTACAAATTGTATAGGTATTTGTTTGAAAGATAAATGCTGTTTACAAGAACAAATTTGCCGCTATTTTTTTAAGCCTAAGCTTAGTATGGTCTGCGTAAAGGTGAAACCACAAGGTTATCGCAAATATTGAAGGATCAATGTTATTTTCTATGCAATCGTGCACTCGCTGCCAATGTCCCGGCATGGCCTCATAATAAATCTTTTTATTCCTGGCTATTCGCAATATGATTTACACGTACAATACTGTTGATGAATAAAAATGAAAACTATAAATTAATCATTTAAGAATTAAGAATATAATTTAATTTAATTATATAAATTAATTCATAATAATATGATATGCATGCTTTGCTGGATACTGTATTTTTGAACTAAAGGAAATGCAAAAATGATTTTTATATTTTAATTCTTTATGAAGAAAAGAAAATTGATATTGAACTTTAAGTATTTTTGTATAGTATTAAATTTTTGTGTGGAGTAAGTAATTTATTAGTTTTATAGTTTTCTGTAAATTTTTAATAGTTTTATGTAAGACTGATAATTTAGTTCATAAATGATAATAGACAGTAGAAATTTTTGATTTTCTGAATAAATATTTTTTCTGAGTGTAAGACAATAGACTAATTGTGACAATAACTGTCAAAATATTTTGATTCAAGCCACTAATAAGTGCGGTTTTAACGAGTTGTTTATTAAATGTAATAATTATTAATTAAAAATTTAAATAACAAATTATTCACCACTAAAATCAATGTTACTGCAAATGTGTTTGTTTATTCTTCTATTAAAAAAAATAATTAATATACAATAAATCATTATTTAAATATATTTAAATAAATTATTAAATACATATATGTGTGTGTGTTTATTATCAGTCGAAAAATAATTCAATATACATCATAAAATTAATTAACTATTTTCTAGAAAATATCAATTATTCTAAACTAAGTTATTTCATTCTAAAGTATTACAGCCTACACATTTTTAAACTTTTAGATAGGGATTTAAAGTAAGAAAATGGTATTATATGATGTTTATCGTTGTTCATCGTGTTGTATATAAAATTTACAAATTTTGTTTAATTAATACATATTTTTTTTTTTAATTGATTAAGGTTGTATTTAATATTTAAAAAAAAAACCTAATAATTTGTTTATAGTTTTATATATTATATTAATGGGCGCATTTGTGATCTTAGATATACATTTTAATGTATCATATTGCAATTAATCTTATCGTATAGTTATTTTATTGTATCTACTGTTTTAAATTGCATTTTGTAATTATTTGGTATTGTAGGTATATTTTAGTATATAATTGTAAACGTCAATCAATTTTTAGACTATGCATTTATATATTTATGAATTTTTAATTGTTTCAATGTTTCAAGAAAATGGATTTGTTTTTTAATGCGGTATATGAGATTACATTCTAAATACAATTTTTTAATCAAATTAAAACATAATACATTAAAATATGTTAATTTTTTTTTTCCTAAGCTTCAAACACGAGTGTTATTATAGATTATCTTTAAAATTAAAAATGTGTATTATTTTATTAGTTATAAACTTTAAATTAATGGATCGCATCAATATTTTTCTAATCTATATTTTATACAGGTAAATTTACAAGTAACTTTTTTTGATATCAAAATAAAAACTTTTAATATGTATTATGGTGGTTCTAGAATTTAATTCAAGTGTTTTGAAAAATTGTGTCATTCAAACTTTTGTGTTGGGGCATTTTTAAATATAAAATGAGTAATATAATTACATTACAAATTATATGAATAATTCTGTTTACTATTTTACTGTTATACATACGCGTTTATCGAAAATACGTCATATATTACATACAGAGAAATTCATTAAACATGTTTACCTACATTTATCCTTCAAAAATGCAGTTATTCAAATTCTGTTATGAAATTTTATATTTAATAACTATATTTTAAATAATTTTAATATCTTTGGGTAGTGTCCTATGGAATTTCAAACTTATTTATTTTTTTAATAAGTTTTAACAGTTTTTAAAATATGTCGACTTCTATAAGAGCAACTTATATTCCTCAGTTAGCCAAAAGGGATTGATAATACGACTTATTTATTGCTTCATGGACCATAAAATCTCACATATTATTTAATTTACAGGCTGGCTTACAGTTTTCAAATTTATGGGGTTATCCAAGAAAAAAATTAACTTACTCAGCGTATAAATATTAAACAATTTTGTGGGTTAGCTATAAAAATCAAAATTGTATTTTTATTCAATATTTTTATTTGAAGAGGAGTTATAACTCTTCATTTAAAAAAATATGTGAATCACATGGAGGAAAATGGTCAAGACTATTTAATTCGATTACATTTTTTTAGAGGATAGTGAACAGTGGAGGTGTGTATAAGGTATCTTATTTTTGAAGAAAACTAATTATAGCTATATTTTTTACTTCCTAGTGGCGATTTGAATTGACCCTTCTGCATTTTATGAGAAAAGTGATGCATGCCATTGATATAAGTCATATAAGCTGGTTGATGACTAAAATTAAAGGCTTACAAAAATTTCTTCACCCAAATGGATAGTTCACTAAAACAGTGAGTGTAGTATTTTGGTGGTAAAAATGAGAGTGAGTATGCAAAGTGAATCGTTCTGTATAACAACGATACTGTAATATGCAGAAATTCGTGAACTTGGCGATTACTAGGTTTTGAGCGTTAAGTGTTCCGATCCTAATATAAACTGCATTCTTTAACTCGTATAATAATATTTAAAATATTTAAATACCGTTTCTACGTAATATTATGACTATAATATATTATAGTGCACGTGCGCGGCTGAATATTATTTTTTTATTGATAACAACGATACGAAAATGTCGGTCACTAATAATATATGTATACAATATATGTAATACGTGCATTTGCCAAATATATATATATATATATATATACACATATATTTATATAATTATAATAAAATACATTTACATTATACGTATAAAAATTATAATAATATTTGTTGTAGGTATACACGTGTACAAATGCGTGTTACGGAAAGCATTCTTTAGCGGTGGTTAAAACCTGACTCTTGATGACCGTGACAAACGCTGTCGAAAATTCTTTAAAAACGGTACCTCTATAAGCATGTAAAGCAATATTATATTTTAAACTATGCTGAGGCGGTGATGGTGGTTGATAATAATAGTTTAAATATAAAAAAACAATAATATGACGTTATACGTGAATTAAAACACACTCCATAGTCTGTATGAAAAATCCTACCTATCTATAAGTTAGGTTAGGTACTTACATTCTTGATTAAAATAATTGTTTTGTCTTTAGATGCATAGCGTATGCGTATAAATACTTAATCAAAAAGATATTCAGAATAAATAATACTGAAAATAGTAATTACGTATTAATTTTTACATTTTATGTGCAATATCATTAATTCATTAATTACCGTTGTCAATCTCCCTTTTGAATTCGTGTAACTTTTAATATTTTAATATTTAATGTTAAGTTAATACATTTTTTAAACATAAATTACATGGTATGTTATAAAAAAAAAATATATCAGTATTCTACGTAAAAATTATTTATATTTAGAAATTAATTATTTAGAAAAATGTGACAACATTTTCGATATTTTGTATACTTCTAAGAATAACTTATAAAAAATTTGAATTGTATTTTCAAACTTTGAGAAAAAAAATTATCAACATAAATCGTAAAAAGGAAAAAAAGTCTATGTGTCAATCATCTATTAATAATTCAAAAAGAACGAAAACGTTTTAAAAATTTAAAAATGTTTAAAAATAGCTAAAATAAAATTTAATAAACATTTAAAATAGGTAGCAATGAATATTTATTTTTGAATTATAACAAAAAAAAAAGTTGATGCTTTCGAAGATTGGTGTTGCGTCAATACTGTTTTCCGTGATTTTCTTTTTGTTTTAACCGGTTTTTCTATTTCCGAGAAATACTTCTATATCACTCTCTCAAAATACAATTTATTACATTATATCCAATGTTATTCTAAAGGCCAACCTTTTCAAAGTTCGAAATTAAAGAATTTTTTTCTGTTCCAAAACTTGATGACACAAGCGGGAAAAATAAATAAAAATCACACATCGTAGCAAAACCAAAAAGATGTATCGCTTCACTTAGAATCTATAAGAAAAAACAACAAGTATTAAAACACTTTTATTTGAACACTTTACAAGACTGTCGTCGCCTATCTAACCTTACCTGTCTCTATATAGGTATTTGTGTACGTATATGGTATATACACATATAAATATATGTGTGTGTGTGTGTGTGTACATATTATGTGGGTATAACAGTTATTTAGAATATGTAATCGGCGAGTTTATTACGTCGACGGGTTCCGGTCGTCGTCGTGGTAGTCGTGGTGTCGGGGGATGGACACCGTTGCGTAGTCCGACGACGATAATAATTAATTGTATATACATAATATAATATTATAATAATGTAAAACCGTTTATTATACACGCGGTGGGAAGAGAAATCGTCGTTGAAAAAAAAAAAAAAAAAAAAAAAAAAACACTGCGTACTACCGTCACAACGCGCGGCACTCAGTTTAAATGGAAATGCGAGCACTGCCGCCCGTTCATTCGACTGTCGTTGGTCGTCTCGCTTGCGCCACCAGCACCGATCATCATCGTCACGCACCTCTTCCGTCACCGAATTCGTTTTATTTTCACGCGCTACCATTTCTACATACCCAAACTACCAAAACGGTATTATAATATTTTATCGTTTGAATTATATTTTATTTTTACACCGCAGTGTACCTACTTGTATTGTATATTATAACGTTTGATTGATGCAGTGCCGTAGCGTGTGCCGCTCGCGGACGAGCAATAATTCATTCTTTCGCGTTAATTAATAGGTATTCTCTCTACACGATTTTTATATATCAATTATATTGTGTAGATACGTAGACGAGCGATTATTCGACATTAATAACTGTCTCTGCGCATTTCGTGTAGATCGTTGAAATCAAACTGTTACGCGAGTAGGTAAGTCTTTTGTCATTTTTTTTTTTTTTTTTTTTTTTATTAATAATTATTGATAAGAGTGCAAATATGAGGACAAACAAAAGAAATTACTCTACTTAATAAGACGTTACTTACTTTTCTGCTTCGAGTATTTAATATATATTATTCAACGATTTGTTCGTGTAAATTGTAATGAATTTAAAAAAGTCGTTTTCTTCGGGTTAAACTACAATTTTTTAAGTGGAATTTTTGATAAGACTATACGTTATGCTAAAATACAATGTTGAATATGATTAGTAATACATAAATAATATAATTTTTAAAGTTGAATAAGAATAAATTAATTGAAGTAAACATCAATATTTTAATCGGAAAAATTATAACTAGTTTTGTTAAGTTAACTTTATAAAAAAAATAATATTTCCTGACATAATTTAATTCAAATGTCTTTCTAAAAATAATGTATTATATTAGTTTATCTTTATAAACTGTATAAATGACAATTAATTTGCTTTGATATAAAACTAGTAAAACATATAAGAGGAGAAAAGATTAAGAATCTTAATGGAGTATGGCATTAATATGGTTTAGTTGTGGTAATTGTGATAAATGAAATTAGCCAAGTAATAAAAAACTATTTTGACTTTTGACGACCAAAAATGATGAATACATTTTTAACATTAAAGCATTTAATATATAACTTATCTCATACCTTGATATTTTAAATACCCATTTAAGTATTATTAAAATATTGAAAAACATTTTAACTATGAACATTAGTACAATAAAATAAGTTTATAAATTAAATATATAAATATTATTTATAATCAAAATAGGCTATTTATTAATACTTCAAACAATTTTAAAGGCTTATAAATTTACATTTCAAAATGTTAGAAAAAAATTAAAAAATGTTTCACTTATTATTTCAAAGATCGAAAAATACTGCATAAATGTATAAAAAAATTTATTATGTATTCAAAATACATGTGATAATAATATATTGTGTGATTTGATATTTGTTCTGATTTTCTATTATTATGAAATTCAGATATGTGTATTATGACAATAAAATTAATATTTGTCTTATAATAATAATTTGACTATAAAAAATTAATATTGTACCTAACAATATTCTATTATTTACGATGTATTTTGTTATTATTATGAAAATTATCTATGTTTCTTAACAATTTTTAATTTGATTTAAATTGGTACTTTTTAAGTTAAACACTAAAAGAATTATTTATGTGCCTTTGTAATAAAAATAAACATTATTTTTTCTTTCATTTCATCATATTTGTTTTTTATAAAAATAATAGTAAGTAGAGAGTTTTTTTTTGTAACCGGAATGAGTGTCAACTTTTTTCATTTGTAAATTTACTCTCTCCTTAAAAAAATATAATTATAAATAAAAAAAAAATATTCGAATTCAAAATAATTGTTCATTACATTATGGGTCATTATTCATTATTTACTAATACATATACAAGAGTTTAATTTAGCAATTATATCTAATAATTAATATAAACTATTTAAATATTTTATCTTAAGTTTTAAATAACTACTATATAATATTAGACAAAATATTTTTTCAAGTTAATATTAAATATATATATATATATATACCTATTAGCCGCCATATAAATCCAAGAAAAAGAGCTTATCGATAATCCTAAGTTATTTACACTGAAAAAATTATTATACTTTGATAATATGTATATAAATACGTTTACTGATACCACAAAGAAATCTTAAATAAATTCGATAAACTTTTCTTTTATTATAAACGATTAAAAATTCAATATTTTGTCTTAACAAGATTTTTTTTATTTTGTTTAATCCCTGTTTTTAATGGCACATAGGTATATCTATGTTATTTTACAATAGTTTGCGTGTCCTAGATTAATGATTAACGTGTCTAACATAAAATATACTTCAAAAATCTAATATTTTTAAATGATATAGTTATATTTAACTTGTAATATGAGACTATATTACTATATCATAATATACAAAACAACCATAGGTCATTACTATTGTATTACAATCATATACTTGAATACTAACGTTTTCATAAAATATGTGCAAGATACATTATTCTGATCAAACCTGTCAACAATTTTCCTAGATACTAAAATATTAATTAGAAAATAAATTAAATTAATTGATTATGACAATAATACGATTGATCACTTTTTGTGTATTAAAGTGTTTTAATTAGGTATTTTGTTATATTATTAAATATTAATATAAATACAGGTTTTACAACATATTGTTAGTATGGTTTTAAAGAATTAAGGTACTAATATATGTATTACAGTTCTTATTTTTCATTTTCAATACTACATTACTAAAATTAAAAAATATATGCTTTGAGTTTACTTAAATATTTATTTAAATTGTATTTATTTTACAATAAAACTCATAAAAATAATTATATGTTTATTTAAAAATCTACTTCAAACACAAACTAAAAATATTTTATAAAACCAAATAAGTTTTAATTGAATTTATTTGTGAAACAAGTATATACTTATTTATTATAAATGAATCAAATGTTTAATATTTTATTTTATAGTAATATTATGGATAAGAAAAGTATGTAAAAAAAAATAATAACAAAAATTAAAAAAATGGTTTTTTTTTTATAAAATTTACTTTTCTTATATTTTTGTAAGATAAATACATTATTATCATTTATGATACCAGTAATTCATTTAATTTATTTTATAAACTTTAGAATCTAAAAGAGAAGCAATATCCATTCGGCCCCAATGACGAGTTTTCTATTAAATAAAATTCTACATTTTACTATTAACCTGTTCAAGTCTAAGCTTCTAACCCAAGCTCCTAAAGTATATTATAATTTATAATAATTATTAAAGTTGAAATGTATAAAATGGGGAGGAATGGTTTCCACGTCACCCCCTTCAATGCTGTCATTGCACGGTACACTAATACAGTTGTATTTGTATTTTAAACAAAATTAATGCTTTCAATTATTGAAATTACATGTTACGAAATTATACAGTGATAAAATCAATAGTAATAAATATAAAATTTATTACAGTTATATGTAATCTAAATAAATAATATAAATTGTTCCTTATTAACTAAATAAAAATTGATGATAATATACATGCCTGAAAAAAATACATTTAATTAATAACAGTAGTGCTACCTAAAAACTAATAATCCAGGTAATAATGATTATTATACTGCATTTAAATTATTATTCAACCTTGTAATTACTTTGAGTAAATAATAGGAGATAATAGTAATTATTCCGTGTACCTACATAATAATTATTGACCTATCTTGTTATATTTTTATGAAATATTATTGTATTTTAATAATACGTAACTTGATTATAAAATAATGATTTTTAAAAATTTGATAAAAACATTTTAGATTCAGAGCGGAACAATTAATGTATTGATCTTACAATTTTGCATGGATTTTGTGGTTGAAAATATTCTTTTTAGAAGAAAATATATAATCAAATTCGGAAAGATTCTCAGGTTTCTGGTAAAAATTTGAATCTAGTTTATATTTTGTACTTGGTAGAGGAAGTCAAAAGTAGAAATTTCTTAGTAATTTTTAAAATAATCGGAAAAAACAAAAAAAATTACGGTTTTATTTTAGATTTTAATATTATTTTATTAATATGGTAGTAAATACATATAATTATTACTCGTTTTAATGTACTATTATTTAAGTTTAATACATTCATCATACATTTATCTACTAAATGACAAAGTACACTCGAAACCTATACTGTAAAGCAGAGCGGTTTCTTAACTGATGGATTTTCGAAATTTGTACTCGATAAAGTTTTCTATCTTTTATGTATTTGAATTATAGTGAATTCTGTCAATGTTATTTAAATACGAATAAATTTAATTTGACTACTAAAAATGTATATTAAGAATTGATTTTTTTACGGTCAAATTGTATTAATCTTTAGCATTACAAACTTTTATTCGATAATAGTCTTACACGATTTGTTAATCATTGAGTTAAAAATGTAATAAGAATAATTCACAATTACAATTTAATGAACAAATATGACTTAAAAGTATTATAAGAAAATATTAAATTAATTGTGTGTTATGATACTACCAATATTATATACAATTCAGATGTAATTATTGGTAAACTCTCTAATCTCATGTCTATATATTTTGATGAGATAAAAATTAGCTCGGAACGTATTTGAAGTAGGTATTTTTAAGTTATATAAGGTGTCTCAGAAAAAAAAACGCCAGATTTAAAACTGCAATAAATCAAATTTATTTTTCTAAAAATGACAAAAAAAAAAACATATAATTTTCTTCAGAAGAGGTTGATATTTAAACATGAAAAATAATATCGGGCATATATGGCCCCCACTACTAGCCCTACATGCAATCACTCGGTCCGTGAAATTATTTATCATCCGATCACATATTATTGCCCCACCAAGTTCGTAGAAAACAATTTCTTCTTAAAGATGCAAAAAATTGCATAGTTTGTTCTGGTAAACTCGTAATTTACTGTATTTTCTTAGAAAAATATCACACAGTGTCAAATCGCAAGATCGAAGTGAGTGAGTTTGGTCGTCACGCACTTGATGTGACGATATATGACCGAGTGATGAAAAATTTCATGGACTGAGTGATCGCGTGTAGGGCTGGTTGGCGAGCCATATGTGATATGCTCGATATTATTTTTGATGTTTAACATCAACTTATTCTGAAGAGAATGTTATTTTTTGTTGTTGTTATTTTTGCATTAATAAATTTGATCTATAGCAGTTTTAGATCCGGCGTTCTTTTTTAGACATCTTATAATTTATTAAAGTTGCATATTTAAGATGTTTTTAAATGTTCATGTATTTATAAAAGGAATTTTTGTACGTTTACATTTTATTTTAACTCCATACTCTATTTACAATTTAAATACGCTATCTAAATTTAATAAGTTATTATTTATTTCATATAGATTTCGATTTTGTTAAATGTTTACTGTCAATATATAGTGCAATAAATTCTAGTATATAGCAGTTCTTAAACATACAAAAATATATGTTCGTTTGCATTTGTAATTGAAAAAGCACGATTTAGTAGGTAGGTAGATGAAATTATAATTTTAATTGAAGTATGATCACATCGTGGATAATTTTTCTAATCGATCTACAGTAACAATCACGTAGTTTTTATTATCTATATTAATTCATTGTTTTTTACTCTCATCGTTTATTAAACCTGATATTAAATTTGCAGTAAATATTTTTTTTCAGTTCAATTAGAATTAATATTTTAGATAATATATTGTAAAATAACTTGGTTAATTTATAGCTTTCTCCCCCATTGGTATGTCTAAGAATCATGATAAGCTATAGCTGGAAGTCCGGTCAGGATCGACGAATTATCGACGTCCGATAATTTAGTATTATTAACCCACTTACCTTATTTTGTCAGTGTCGATTGAATACGCCTATAATTCCATTTAATTTGCTTACATATTTGTATACCATGAATTCTCTACCATCCGGAACCGCGTCTAATCAAACTTCAACATATACTATGCATGTGTATTATATGCTTTTTTATAATACACTCTCATTTTAAGTACATATTTATATATTTTTTACCATGTTTGCATATAGAAACGCTGACGACTACGAGTTAACTACGAGTCGTGGTAACTAGATCAGATGCGGTGTTAATTATACAAATACTGACCAAATAATCGCTTCAGTCAAATTTTTAAATAGATTTCTTTATGTAGTTACCTATAATACATGCACGTGATGTGTCTCTGGCGTCTTTATTAATAGGAATGATGCAGCAATATATAATGTACAGACTACAGTCACCTTATAATAAGGACACATATGGAGTAACATGGAGTAATGCACTCATAGGTAGATATTTAGCTAAATTTCAAGGGAGGTTTAATTTTTTATTTTATACTATTGAATTACTTTTAAAACTATTGATCTTTTTACCGCGAATATTAGCTATTGTAAAATACAAATTATAGCTAAAAATAATAAACATTTAATATTTTTATAATAGAAAAAAACTAACTTTACCTATTGATTATCTTTTTTAAATTTTATTAAATACTTATTTTTTTTTTTTTTTAATGCTATATTTTAATTTCTAAAATAAAATGAGTTGAACAAAGATCAACAATTGTATAATAATCAAAATAATAATTATCCAACTTTTATTTAATTGTTAATATACATATTATAAAACAATAATATTTATAAAAGTATATAAAATAGTTTATTTTATGTGGTTGAATGGATTTTTTAAAGTTAATCTATATCGATATATAGGAATGACTATAGTGAATGATATTTTACTATATGTGGATAAAACAAAATGATTAATCTATAGTCTATATATTTATCATATTGAGTAATGAGTATATTAAGAGTACATACACCACACCCGCATGTGCTGTCTCCGTCTTGCTATATAGGTACAACTTCGTAAATTTGCGTTCAGCAGAATCCATTTTATATTGTTAGCTCCATTATTAAAGTAAATTTATCTAATATCAAACTTAAAGGTAAGAATATTATCCAAGACATCTCATAGACTTTAATAGATAAACTTTTAGGTAAATTTACTCCAATGTTAAAGCTAATAATTTAAAATGGATTCTACCGAGTGCAAATTTACTATGTTATATGCATTTAAGACAGAATATGGCGTCCTCTTAAAGACTAAACATTGTAATAAAAATACATAACATATACAGTATTATTTTTTTTTTTTAAAGCTTCCTAGGGAAATATACCCATTTAGACCAGTTTTTACTTGCTGAGTGTAACTTAATACCATAATGTTGTAAAAATATTATGATACTATGGTGTTATATTATGACCATTATTAGGTCGTGTGAAAATTAATAATAATAATAATAATTTCTTAATTACAAAAATAAATTCCAATTACAAAAATTTATTTGTTAAACACATTAGGTAATACCTAAATGAAGATAATTATTTTTTAAATAAGTATAAATGTAAAAAAAAAAAATATATATATATATATATCATAAAAAAAAATAATAATTATGATAAATAGTAACAAGAAAAATACTTCCAGCAATGGGGCTTATATTAATATATAATATAATATATAATTATTTTATGAAATATATAGCACTTATTAAAAGTGTATTGAAATAATTAATATCTTATACAAATAGGTCAGTAGAAATTAATTTAATATAATTATGGTATGTTTAGTATAAAATGATTTGCAATTTGACAATTTGTTGGACTTATAAATTTATGTTTTGTAATATTTTAGGCTAATCTATCATATGATCTTATATTGTTACAAATATTTTAACTTAAATTTGATAAATTGCTGTTCTAGTGTTTGTATATATATATGTATATATAAAATGGATAATCAACAATACTGACGGCAACCACAACCGTCACATCATAATATATTGTTTCCAATCGTTCTCCACCACCACCGCGTTCTATCTTCTTTATGATATTTCACGAGTATATTATTATGAATTCTTGTGGCTTTATTACTGATAATATATACGTATATAATACTATGCATAGATACGTTATAGTGGCTATTTTTGCTTGTTTATCGCACCTATCGTGTTATCAATACGTGACTACAGCCATGCTCATAGAAAGTGTTTTAATTTAATTGAGTATATGATATTATGTGTAGGTCGCAAAAACAAGCCGCACACACATTAGTTTTTCTTTTTTTGAACATAATATTGTAATGACATTATTTGAAAAATACACGAATTATTGCTTGTGGTCCATGTAGGAGCACAAAAACTGATTATATTCATATCATATATAATATAGAAATTCAAAACAAAACCGGTGAGAAATTTATATATTTTATTTTACTATAATGTGTAGTTGTCCGCTTTTTACGTACCTATTAATTATTAATTGCAGCGCTGCAGAAAAATATGTCAAAGTTCTTATTTTTTATTTGACTCCTAACAAATTTTTCGAATTTACTATTTATTTTATTAATATTGACCGATATTCAATAATATTACAATATAATTTTATGCGATTAACAACAATATACAATTATTATTATGTTATCGATTTATCCGTTCAATTTTATAGCTTATTTTCATATAAATAAAAAAATAACGACTAATAAAATTGCCATTAGTTACTAGCAGCTGCAATTGATATATATATATATATATATATATATATATATATATATATAATATACATAATTCAATTTATCATATATTTTTAAATAGAGTATTTTATATTTATGTGATAAACTGAAAAGTATAATTGAACTTAAACAGATGAATTGACGAGTAGATATGTAATTTACAAGTAAATATTATAGCCTATTAATCGAATTAACTACCTATTTAATCGTTAAAAGTGGCAATAACATTAACATAATGAATAATTAATATTTTTATATTTATTAGTATGTATACATATTATATATAAATATAAAGAAAATATCTGCAGCGTTTTTTTTTTTTTTGTTTCTATATTCACCCGTGCACAAAAAATGTATTAATTATTTTTCTAATTGGTATTTAAAAAATTCTTAAGAATTCTAAAAAAAGTTTCTAAAAAATATATTGAAGCCAATAAGTGTATATTCTATATTTGTTAATTTAAATTTTAAAATTTAAACTATATTTTAGTAAATGTTTTTTATGTCTTGCAATAGGTTATATTGGAACACTGAAGTAATTTTGTTCATACTTTATTGGGTTTATTTAAAAGAAAATGAAAAGTACTTACATTTCACACGGTTTTTAAAAATGTCCAATTAGTTTTTGTTATATTTTATATATAATTATAAATATAATTAAAATTCAATTCGATAAATGTACTTTAAATAATAATTTCTATATTTAGCTTGCTAAAAGTATTGTTTTCAATAGTAATTATGTATTTAACCGATATAAAAAAGGAGAAAATAGCATAAGATCTTTTTATTACACTATTTATTTGTAATCTTTAAATACTTTTACTTATTAATTTTAACTAGCCTAATTTAAACTAGTTGAAAGTAAGTGTTCATCCTTGACTTTCGTTTAAGATTAAGTAATCTTTAAATATTTCGAGGAAATGATCCTTTTGCTAATATTTATATTTATATTTATAGATTGTATTATAATAAATAATAATAGTATACAGAGAGCTCTTGTAAATTGGATGAGTCTTGAAATAAGGTTAATACTTTCATAAATCACATTGTTCATGTGTATTAAATTTAATAACTTAAGTAATTGTTTGCTGATAAAAACTTTTTTAAGCATGACATTAATTTTAAAGTAAATAATTTTATATTTTTGGTAAATAATTAAGAATAATAATTTACTAATTATAATTATTGAAGTGGTATTCATGATAACTTAATATTATGAATTCATGACATTATTTTGTTATAAAAGTAACATGTAGCTTTTTGTTTAAAATTTAAATGTTTTTTTTTTTTTAATTACGGTGAAATAATGGGATACGAACAGTTATTATAATTCATATACGATATATTTTTAATAATTATGATAGTTTGTGGTTATATAACATTGTTCGGTTATTTTGTGAGAAATATTCAGCGTATAGTGATTGTTGATCAGTCATCTATGCTTTTTATTTAGTACAAAAATCTTTTGTATTTTACAAATATATAAATATATGTATATATATATTTAGTAGAAAATCATAAATTTTATATATGTTATTTCAATCAATCTTTTAATATATATTTATTTATTTTTGACAAAGTTTAAATAATAAAAAAAGGAATTGTTTTTACTAAAAACACCATCCTGATTAAAGAAAAAACAATGCTTTGAATTTGAAATTATTTTGACTTTTATTAACAAAGTAGACTTAGAATATAAAATGTATTGCTAAAAATATAACTACAATTTTTTATTTATAAAATGTTTCATATATACAAAATACAGTATAATAAAATTAAAATATTTCTAAATAATAAAATCTATAGCTCTTTAAATAAAGCATTCAAAAAACTATATTTACGTTAATATATTCATTGCGGTGTACGAAGTTGTATATTTAAAAGTGCTAAACCAATAATAAGTCTATGCTTAGTCATTGTGATTCTTAACTAAGTTTCTAATCTTATAAACAATAACCAAAAGTCATAATAGAAATCAGCAGAAGCTAACTTTTAAATAATTGTTTTATTTAAATACTTAAATATAGTTTTATAAAAAGTGCTTACTAATAATAGTATAATTTTATTCAAACCTTATAAATAGCTGAAAATATTACATACAAAGTAATTTCAAAAATATAATCTTAATAGATAGTTAAAATAATAAAATTTTTTTTTGAGATAGTTTTAAGTGAGAATTTAAGAATTATGTATATTTTGTAACATAAGTACGAAACATCACAAAGTTCAGAGAACAGGGCTCGTCCTTCTCCAAACAAAGTTATGCGCTTGATTTTCAACGATAGTATTAATTAGTTTGATAATCAAGATATGAAAATTTTTAGTTGATTTATTACAGTTAATTAAATTTAAAAAATGTAATTTTAAATTTAAAACAATAATATAGCTATTAGTTAAAGCAAGAAGTTGAGTAGACGCAGCATAAATCTGTCTGTATTTATAATGAATCTTTCATATTCTCTCTTCGTCTTTGTTAAATATACATTTATTGAGTTGTAAGTAATTTTTATAAAACGAATTATAAATATATATATATATAGATATGATTAAAAAGCTTATAATATACAATAGACATATTAAAATGTTGATATCATAATCTTTGCATTACCTTTACGAATGTTGTACCATATCATGTTTTACAATATAATACAAGTATTATATTATTAAGATAATTAAATTTAAATTATGAAATAATAACATGGCATTTACTTAAACTAATAAAATAAAATGTTTCCTAGTCATATTTTAAATTATATAATAATAAATAATAATTTGAATAAAAATACTGTTATAAAATCTTTTTTTTTATTCAAATATAATAACCTTGTATTGACTATTAACTACTCTAATGTTGCTATTTGTAGTATTATGTAAATATTTTATTAATTATTAAACAAGTATTATCACATTTTGTTTTTAATGTGTAACAACTGTATTTGCCTATTTGTTTATATTATTTCAATTGTACTAATTATTGATGTAATTAAATTTAAAATTAATGTATTAAATCATATGTACGTAAATATTTTGCAAATAATGTTAGCGTTTAGTAGAACACTAAGTATCTACATACCTTATATAATACTAAATAGGAATATTTTTTAAATTTTTGTTTCTTTAAATACAAACCACTCGTAAAATGTTCAATTTACACATAATTAGTTATTAAAATATTAAAACTACAAAAGTAATAATAATCTACCTTCTTGTGTCATGAGTCTCTTTAGAATACTATTAAAATTACCTTTAATTTAATTATTTATATTTTTCTCAAATCCTTTGAAAATCTTTATGCAAATGAAAATTAGCGTAGCGTTGACGTTTCCGGTCAAGGTTAGTGTCTGAAGTTAATATAAAAATTTCTGTCGAAATTTTGGTCATGGACTATTAAATCCAATGTCGAATACGAGATATTTTGAAAACATAGTATCACGATCTAATCATTGAACTAATCGATTTTGGATTGTTTTATTACGAACTTATTATTTAAATGGTAGCTTAGGCTACAAAACCTTTACGATGTACAGAAAGCTTTAACACTATTATTAACTGGGCCATTGTTATGTGTAATTTATGTAATAGTTGTTTTTAAATTAATGGTCATTTTGATACATATATATATATATATATATATATATATTATATACCTATTACTTTATATCAATTTTCATAAAATGCATACCTAGTCTCTATAGTTAACTTAAATAAAAACATTTATTTTCTTAGTTATTATTTTTATGGCTCTAGGTATTGATTTGTATACCAATCAACTATTTTTATTTATCTAATTGTTCTATTATACACCCAAGTATACTTTTACTTATAAGATTAGTATTTACTATAAAGATTCTTTTTAATATTAATCTATAATAATACTTACCTACTTCATGATAGTTAATGCTATAATAGTCCATAATTTAAATATTTGTTTCTATATTATACAAATACTTATAGTTTTGAAGTAATAACTCTTAATCATATGTTTAATTATAAGTAAAATATTATACATTTTTTCTCTTACAAAAATGAGTAGGTATACACTGTGATAGAGTTTAACATTCAAATAAATATTATATTGTATTCATTACATTTTTAAAACACTATATCAAATATAATACTAAGTACAAGTATTATTATAAGTGTTAAGTATGTTAATATTGTTTTTAATTTTTTTAATTAAAATTAACAGTTTTTTCATTAAAATACAAGAAGCTAAATGTACTTTATAACACAAGTGCCACACTATTCTTATTTATTTATTTATTATTTTATTTAAATAAACAATAGAGTTTTTAGTTCGTTATATACAATAATAACATTTATGACATTGACAAAGTCAAATACAAAGTGCAAAATATTATTCGAGTACTAATGTACTAATACTTGTAATACCTGTTGAACTCATTTATTATTTTTTTATCGTTTTTGTACGACGAATAATTATTAATTTATAATTTATTCATGAACACAATACTATTGTCATTCAATAACACATACACCTATTTTTTTTATTTGTTATTTATAGTTCATACTTTTAAATAAACAAATATTAGGTACACAGTCGTCACCCTTAAACAATAGTATAATAGTATAATAATAATTTATTATATTTTTTTTCTTTAGAAATTATTTGATCGGTTTACATATAGGTACATCAGTATCATTATTTAGATTTGTTTAATTTATGTGAAAAAAAAATAGAAACTAATTTAAAATTTTAAGATAAACATTTAAACGGGCCAAACAGTATTGATAATGAAAACCAAAGGTTATTCGTATCATATATCATTTTCATGTGGATTCTAAAAATACGCGATGCGTTGCCGCGTTACTTAAAATATTACCTACATAAAGTAAGAAAAGCATATTTGAGAGCCACTGTAAAGTTTTATTTACTGTTATACTTATTCGGATCTGAATGAAAATAATCTCAAATAATACAAAACAAATATAGTATTAATACTGTTATAATACCGACAGGTGTGTTTTAATCTCAAATCTCGAGCACAACGGCAACGTAGTTCTTGGGTGGAATCGAAACCCCCTCCAGGGTTGTGTCATCATAATTAGTATAGATAACAACATAGAAAACAATTTAAATATTTTTTTTTTCTACTTTATTATATATTAAATATTAGAATGCTTATCGGACCAATTCCATCGGTAAATATAGTAGTTATTGAAAAATGGAACTTGTTGAACGCATTTCTTGTCTCGAAATGAATATTAATTCAATTTCGATTGTAGCATAACGTAGATAACTGTTACGCTATATTGCGATTGTGCGCAAAGTGTTTCGTTCTATCATTGTACATCGAAGTTCTTCGGTCTTGGCAATAATAATAATATAATAATATAATTATTATTATAAATATATATATATATATATCGGTTTTGCTGCAGTTTTACACAGTGAATTACCGATCCTAATGCGCCATGGAAAACGAATTTCTTCCACTGTAAGAAACGATCGCGCAAATGCTTTAATATTTAATATTTTCCGTTACTATATTATACGCGTCATGTTCTAGTATTTGAATCTATCCGTTTTATATACACAAGTTTTTTCTTGTGCATTATATTATTCGTTTATTGTCACGATATATACGGTTTTTATTTGATAAAATGTCAATAAACGTTGATATTTCGATATGCGCGCCGTGTTCATCATAACATTGTGAAATAATATTTATCGTTTTGATTTTTTTTCAGGTTAGGTGAAAGTTCCAAGTACGGGTCCGTTAATGAAGACGTGTTCATGAGCACGACACCAACAATGACTGGAGCTTTTGTACGGCAACCGTCAAACAGTTCTGGTAAAGTTTACTGTATACATGGCAAACCGTCTGGCTGTTGCGCCACTCTGGTATCTGCCGACGACAGCAATTCCAACCACGAAACCCCGGACCCGATAGACGGAAAATCATCAATTACAATCTGTAAGTGCCAGTCAATGGTCTAGCTAACAAATTACATACATATTTTATAATACATATAAATAGATAAACGTCTATAGTTATTAAAAATATTAAATAATGAATCAACAAACCTGGAGACGCAATTTTATTAAATTTCTTCATATAAGTATTAATAATGAGACAATAATTTTGGAATTCATAGAAATAAACTATTTTTAAATGATCATAAAAAAATTATATTAATGAAAAAAAAAAAAATTATTTCTACGTAGAAAATGCTCAATGTATTGTTCTATATGAAATAATTTAGGCATATTACAATACCATGTACCAATAACCAAAACCAATAATAAGTAATATATTTTAATGTGAAAAAATTTAAATTTTCTAGTATTTTAATCATTCATTAGGATTTAAGCATTATTAAAAAAACAAAACAAATTAAATATCAAGTTGCAAAGTGTTTTGAATAACACTTTAAACTATTGAACATTTTATTAAAAATATACTGTTTACTGTATAATGTTTAATATATAATATAGTTACAACACCAGATTAGATTAAACGAATGTAACAAATTTATTGATAATTTAATGCAATATATCTATTTTTTATTCTGATAATATATTTCATTAAAAGACCATTTTTATAATAAATAAAAATTCTGGATATGCAAGCAATGGAACGAGTTTATTATATGATCATTACTAAATCAAACTAAATCCTACATAACGGTTATGCCGTCATGTGTGTGAGTATTGTGAAACGCCTTAACGACTGCACCGATTTTATTGCGGTTTTTTTCAATTTGTTTAAAATGAATAATTATCTTGGAACACAAATGGGACGAGTGTTTGTGTAAAAAAATTTGGAATTTATCATGTTTTATTTAGTTGTATTAAGTTTCTATATTTTCTTATTTAATTTTTATCAATATAATTCATATATTGTATACGTAATACATCATTATGTTTGGAAAAAGAAAGACTTCTTTATTCTTTCCTAGTCAAATTAAAAAATTAAAGACCTATAAGGAAGAAAAATCTTAGAAAATAATCTAACCTAAACTAACCTTTAAAGCAAAGCTTATACATTTACTTATGAGTTGTAAAATGTGTGTACAATATTATGGTTGCTACTGTAAGCAATATTATAGTAATATTATAATTTTAATTTGTTTTTTTTTGTAAGACACTAATTTTCTTATGATACGAAATATTTAAATTCTTTAATACATATATACAGAGTGATTCACCAAGAATGTTCACTTCCATTTTTAATTTAATATTGAATTTATTCAAATGCTGATTTTTACTTAAGAGGACACTACACAGATATTTGTTGCCTCTGCCTTATAAGTTAAAATTGCGAACATAGCAAATTTACATTCAGCAAATTAGTTTCGTTAGTTTAAAAATTAGAGTGAACCGATCTATAATAAAACTTGATGATAAGAAGATAATCTGTTTGTATGTTGGTTTTATACGATGTTTCAATTTTTTTAGCAAGTTTTGCATATGTAAAATATAATAAGTTAAAAATTATCATAACTCATTTAAAAAATTGAACTATCGTAAAAACTCGCACACAAACACAGAAAATATTCTTATCCATCAAGTTTCATTTTAGGTGAATTCACTTCAATTTTTAAACTAATGAAGCTAAATCTGATATTCTGAGCGTACATTTGCTATGTTACGCAATAGTAAGACGGAGACAAAAATGTCCTGTTTAGCGTCCTCTTAAAAGCCATATTTATTTATTTATTTATTTAAATTTTAAACGGGCCAGGCCCAATTACATACATGATAATAATAAAAAACAATCGATCGTTAAAATAATATACAAATAACAGAATACTTATAGAGAAAAACAATAAAGCAAAATATTAATTATTATTAATATACTTATAGCTATGAATTACGAAGTAAGAAATTACAATAATTTTTGAATGAATAGAAGTTTGGTGATATGAACAGATCAATATTTAATTTATTTATAGTTTTCATAATTCTATGATGGGGAGTATTGGTTACATAATTAGTTACTTCTGTGTTTAGATAAAAAGTGTTTTTAGACCGGGAGTTACGAGTAGGGGCATGGAAGGAGAAACGACTTAGGAACTCAGGGCAGTCTACATTTCCTGAAAAAAGTTTATACGAAAAATACAAATCTAATCGCAAACGACGTTGTTCTAAAGTTTCAAGGTTAATAATTGATAGTAGTGGAGTGTACGAAAAATGGGGTTCTCTTGCTATAGAACATTTAAACGAAAGAAAACGTAAGAACTTTTGTTGAATTTTTTCAAGGAATTGCTTAAGACAGATATTTTAAAAATTTTGAGAATTTTTATAGCGCACAAGAAGTGTTCTGTGGAAATATAAATTTCTGTTTTCAAAAACTCGTTTCTACATTTCTGAGTAATCGATTTCCAAAAAAAAAAAATAAATTCTAAATAACTATACTTTATTGAAGAAAAAATGGGCGTTGATGCTTGGAAAATCTCTCCGTATCATATAATATAATATAATAAACCCAAACATGAAGATATTAAATAAAACGTATTCGCAGAATATAAAACATATATTTATATGTATATAATATGATCGAAGAATTATTATTATTTTAATTTAAACACTATCACGTCTTAGCACCCCACAAAGCTCATCGTGTCACACGTTAAGTCGCTGGCTCGTTAGATTTTACGCCTTATGCCCAAAATCTGCCGGTTAACATTATATTATTAGGTATTAGTGTAAAATCAGTATTTAAACCTCGAACCCGCATCCCAATAACAGCGAACCCGTTTGTAATTCGTAGTCAACGAACACTGTCATCCGAACCGAGAGAGTACGTCGAGCAGTCAGAAGGCCAGAAGAAAACTCATATTTGCCAGCGTACTATGTCTGTTGTTCATGGTCGGCGAGGGAGTCGGTAAGTTGCCCAATTGTTGTTGTTGTTCCGTCCGTGTCGTCAGTAATTAAATCGTATCACGTCGAGCAGGAGGGTACTTGTCGAGTAGTTTGGCGATCGCGACAGACGCGTCACATCTGCTCACGGACTTCGCCAGTTTCATGATATCGCTCTGCGCCATATGGGTGGCCTCGAGACCGGCCACGCAGTCGATGCCGTTCGGGTGGTACAGGGCCGAAGTGTTGGGCGCCCTCACGTCTGTTCTCCTCATCTGGGTGGTCACCGGCGTGCTGTTGTACTTGGCCGTCGAGCGTCTCACGGACATGACGTACACGATCGACGCCGACATCATGCTCATCACGTCCGCCGTCGGGCTGTGCGTCAACTTGGTGTGAGTATGATAGAATGTATTGAAAATCGATATTCGATATTTTACACGATCGACAGATTGTTATTATTGTCGTTATCGTTATCATCGCGCCATTGTCGATCGATCGATAAATCGATCAGTACAATTATTCGAACGTATTAAACGACTGTAACTGGCCGTGAAGGTTTAGGAAAATTCTAATTTAATTAAACGATTAAGAGTAAGAGCCGCCGAAAGGAAACAATACATGCGACAATACAATAGTTCGATAGTTGCCTTGAGATGAAAAAAAAAAAAATTGTGGCATATTTTCATTTAGTGTACATTATATCTATATAAAAAAAATTTGCGAATAAATGATGTGTAAATAACATTTCAAAAACAATGATTTAATGCCCAAAGGTTTTTTTTTTATTTTTGTTGTATCATTTTTTTTAACAAACGGATGGCCGTTACTATCTGTAGGAATATTTATAATTAATAATCATTAATAACCAACTTGCAAAAAGAATAAAATGTAGACTATTGACATTTAATTTATTATTATTTATTACTGAACTATACAATCTATAAAATATTTTTTTTACAATAAGTATAAAATACGTATGATAGTGAAGGTATTTGACAATATTTATACTTATATATAAACGGGGAAAAAAAACAATAAAATAAAATGTATAATGTATATAAATATTAAAATAGTAACCATGCAACTTTTTAAGTTATTTTGCAAAAATATTCAACTAATTCGTTTTTTGACTCAAATAATATGTAAAAATGATTTCACCGACAGAATGATGTGTATAATGATGTGTAGACATCGTTATAAAATTATAACGCATATGTCTATAGATTTTTATGAAAATTATTCATATTATCGTCAAGTTTAAATTAAAAATATTGCTATTAATTTATTAAAACTTGGGGTCCCAAATACAATAACAACACGATGTTTAAAAACGTAATAATATTTTAAAATGAGTTTCGCTTTTAAAGTGGCTTTTACGCGTTTGTGTTGTTACAGTATGGGCTTGACGCTTCACCAGCACTCACACTCTCACGGTGGCGGCAGTCTCGAATCGCACAGCCACGAGGCTACCGGCCGAAGCAGTTCCAACATCAATGTTAGAGCAGCCTACATACACGTCCTCGGAGACATTATTCAGAGCCTTGGCGTGTTGATTGCCGCTGTTATCGTATACTTTAGAGTAAGTATAGGTAACTATATTAAGAGAAAATACGTGCTATCCAGCACGTATTCTGTTTAACGCTCGTTGAATACTTAATACACATAAAATTCCTCACCGGTATTTGATTCTTTTTTTTTTTTTTTGTACTCTTATCTAACTCGTCGGGAAATTATAACAGTGTATAATAATAATGGATTATTATTATTATTATTATTATACCATGAATTTTCTAAAAGTGTTGAAATTTAATTTTTATCAGCGTGCGTAGAATTTTGAGTCTCCGTGCCTATATACAATTTTATCCTGTCATATTATTATATTGTTAAACTCGTTTTATGTTACTGATCCACAAAATGATAGATACCAAGCGTTATGCGGTGTATAACAATCCAAATAACGATTACTCCGTCACGTTACATAATTTTTTTTATTTTGATAAAAAATTATCCCCACATTGTAGTTTATAAGTAAAGTGTAAAAATATAAGTTTTACGTAATATTGTATATAATTCTTTTAAAAATGTAACACAAAATTAACTTTTTATTTACTGCGTAATACAAAACGTGTAAACCAACACTAGCAAATGTATTAATTTTAATTAATTCAATAATGGATGGTTTGTTTGCAATATGTTTAAATGGACTCATAAAATATTTGTATTCTCTGTATACGGTCACTTAAATTAACTTTATACGCGTGTAAGTATATATATAAATATATGTACGTTTCGGGATTCATAATATAAATCTGTTACTTGGATTTGCCACGTGCAGTTAGTTTAAACCTTGTACGTGAACTAAGGTTATATAACATATAAATAGTATTCTACTAGTAAAATATTAATAAATAAGTCACATATATTTGACAGTCATCGATTTAAATTATTGTTTTATACATTGTGAATATTGGTTTTTATTTTATACCGTTAAACAATCGTGAACGTTAATTTGTATTACATTTCAATATTGTTATACTCGTTGATCCTTTAAGTTTGTCTTATATCTCGCTAAATTAAAAAAAAAAAAAAAAAAAATGTTTTTTAATTTTTCGAAAAAAGTATCAATACTATATTATAACACTGCATTAATACTTCTTAATAGATAGTACTTTTAAAAAAATACATATTTATTGATTCTTTGTTTAAGTAATATAAATAGGTGCAAAAAAATGTATCGAAGATATTTTTTAACTTGGAATTTAAATCACTAGTACTTGAACAATGAATAATAAAATGTCTTAAATTACGAATACATATTTCATTTTAAATCATATATAACCCAACCATGTTTATCGCTGTATTTACTAGAATAGATTAAAAGATAAATATGTATACTAATAATTATTTAATTTTTCAGCCTGATTGGAAAATCGTAGATCCAATATGTACATTCTTGTTTTCCTTACTGGTATTGGTCACTACATTTAATATACTCCGGGATACCATGATAGTTTTGATGGAAGGCATGCCAAAAGGTGTAAATTTTGTAGATGTCCTAGAAACATTTATGAGCATCGACGGCGTGGTTAGGGTGCATAATCTTAGGGTATGGGCTCTGAGTCCAGACAAAATCGCATTAGCCGCCCATCTGGCAGTCAGTGAGTATAATCATAAAGATCGTTTATACACATACCATACAGTGATAAGTGTTTAGTAATGGTCACTTACCGATGTCAAATGGAAGACTTTAAATTGTTTTTTAACGTATTGCTTATGATTTCCTCGGTGACCGTTGCAAAAAAATGTCACTGTATAATATGATTTATTGTATATACATTATACAACATACTTATATAATAGGATCTGGGTAATTCAATTATTAATTCATCTATGTATTCTATTTATACAGAGCCTGGTGCGAACACTACTACAGTACTAAAAGAAGCTTCACGCAAGATGTACAAAAAGTACAACTTTTTTGATTGCACACTACAAATCGAAGAATTCGAAACTCAGATGGAGAATTGCAAACAATGTCAGCCACCAAAGTGCTGATCAAATGGTTGCCCATTCGCAACTGTAACTGTCACAACCCTCCCCCACCAAAAATTGTCACCTAACGTGTTTATTATAATTTCCTATTATAATATTATAATTTATTACACCATGTATATAAAACATATTTTAACCATCGATTCTTTACTGTGAGAATACTAAATACCATACCTATATGTATTTATCACCCCATGCGCATATTATTATTGTTATACATATTTTTATGTGTTTATGTCTTATATATATATTATGTATATTATAAATATAATATATATAAATCATATGTATGCAATTAGTATAGATTATAAACCGAGTAACTGTTGGTTATTTTTAAACGATAATTGTTATTTAGTTAATGTTTATAATGAATGCTGATATTATAAAAAATTATGATTGGAATTTATAATTTTAGACAAATTTAATTTTTTGGTTATATACTTAACTTTTATTGTATATTTACGACTTGTAAATTCATTAAATAATGCTACAATGAATGTATTTATCAGAACTAACTGTCAAGTTCGAAAATCTAATAAAATATAACTTATAAGTTATTAGTAAACGTATATATTTTTAATAATGATTAAAATAAAATAATTTAAATTGTCTATATCATAATACGTTTAACTGTTTAATAAAATAATACCAATTATTTTTTTTTTAATTTTCAAATATATAAATATATGTATCTATTAAATAGATTTAAATTAGCAAAATCTAATATATTTATATGCATAATTTAGTCTCGTAATATGTATCTATAATATAGTAACCATTAGATTTCTAAAATGTTTTGAATCCGCTCATATGATAGTACATTATTGTAGTTACATTAAATAGTCGACAAATAAATTGACTTTACAAAGTCAATGTGTGTTAAATTGCAAAAAAAAAAAAATTTGCCATAAATAAAAACTTAAAAATGTATTTATTTTGAATCTAGTAGATGTACAAATTAATTTACTAATTATTGACTTTGCAATAATTTTAAAGAAGATAATAATGATTTGTATTAAATTTATTATATTTTAAATTAATTATAATTTGTATATTTTAATGGAACATATTCCTAATTAATAAATTAACTTAAAAAAAATAAAAATAAATAATTTTGTTTAATATTACAATTGTCAATCGCCATAAAAATGTAGTTATCTAAAAATAGTACTATATTATTACAAAATATAAATATAAATCATAAGACATATAAATTTAAATTTTAGTAAAAATTCATACATATTATAATTTAAAAATTTAGTTGTACAAAATGTTTAGTTAAGCATATTTCAATACTTTACTAGCATTAAACTGAACGTTTTTACTTTTTATATTGTATATGACTGAGCGGAGTAAGGAAAATATTTAAATTTATAGCATTGTATATAAATTCGGAAATAGGTACTCAATCAATAAATCTTAATCCTGGATTATAGCTAAAATTTAGGATATAATACTTTAAAAATTTAAACTGTTTGACAAGACTGATACAATTATATAATATAATTATTATTGTTTAATTTTTTTTTTAACGTATTTTTATTGTTTGAACTGGATTACCTACTAAGTATAATAGTTAATATTATATATTTATAAAGTACTTTTTTTTTATAGCAGAGTAACAAATAAAAACCCATATTGATTTTCAGTCTTATTGTATAAAAAAAAAAAAAAATAATAATACTAAACGTTTACAAAATCAGCTTGGGATAATATATCATTGTGAAATCAATAATACATTCCTAGCTCCGCACAAAATCTAAAATAATTTTAAATAGGTATAGGTATCAACTATAATTATAACTTAAGAACTAATAATCATTTGTATTTATAATAAGAAAAAATAAATATCAACAAATTACAACATTTTCATATTTCACACTATAGAAACAAAATTTACAGTAAAATCAGCTCATCTCAGTAAGTGGTAACAATATGTTTTATACAATTCTGTGTACTGTAATAGCGTATAGCGGATGATTAATATTCGTAAAACATTCATTATTTCAAAAAATTTAACAATTTTGAAAATGTATATTCATTTTTTCTTAACGTCATCGTTAAAATGTTCTTATAAAACATACCTATATTTTTAATTCCTTATCCATAGTAGAATATTTTTCGGGGTCATTTGATACTTAAAAATCAAATTTTTAGTAGCTTATAAGTTATAAGTGGTTATTTAAAGTGTAGACGATGGATACATATAAATATCCCGCAAAATGACGTTCCACTAGTACGGTCATTTAAATTTTATAATAACTACTGTTTTCTGAAATTCGATTTTTATAGATCATAATACTTTGAATAATAGATGCAATTAAAAATGTGAGTTATCATTTAAAAGAGAAAAACACTTAAAGAATTGTAAACAATATAATGGTTTTTTTTTTTTTTTAATGTTCTTTAGTAATGGCTGAAAATTATGTAAAAGAAATATTTTCTGAAATAATGAGTGTCTCGCGTTAATTGGATCACATGCCGTTTAGATAACCTATATGATAGTATTTTAATATTATGTAAACGAATTATTCACCGACAATAGTCCGGACACAGACGGCTGGCGTTGCGTCCGACACACGTCGCGCAATCCGTTACGAACGTCGTGAACTGTTTCCAAAAGGACTTTCGCGCCGCACCATCGTTAGTCGCCTCGTTTTCAACGGCACGCCGCTGCCGCTGCTTCCGTATCCGTTGCGCTTCCGCTTCTGCCGCGGAATCAACAACGGCCGCCACAGTTATGAGATCGGCGTCCGGCGGTTGTGGATAATCGCAATGGCACCGCTGCAAAGGTCCGTCGCCGACTTGGTGCGGATTATCGGACGCCATTGGTCGCGGTCGTGCACGTACGGGACTCGAAACCTTTTGTGCAGAACTCTGAGCCGCGACAGATGACGCTGATGACGTATCGTATAGTATCTGACGGTCACACGAGGTGTACGATGCGAAATTTTCGAAAAAAAAATTAAACGTCACCCCTCGCGTCCTTTACACAGGTATTTGCCAGTCGGAATGTGATAGCGATTTGTTTTTTTCTCGCAATTCACTCGATCGGCATACGGCAGCGCATCATATTTTTCGCCCATCATTATGCATGATATTATTGTTTTTATATTATACTCGTTTTTCTATGTATATACAAAACAAACAAACAATCACCGTGTAAGTATTTAGCTGTATACAAATGATTGATGTTGACCGTCAATACGCCTACTCATTTTAATAGGATGGTACTTATTTTCGGCGTTTTATCTATCTACACGTATAACAACTACGTATATAAGCACCAAATAATAAGAGTGTATCGTTAGCATACAGATAATGCGGTATGTTACAAAGTATACTTATTTGTTGTTATTAGCGCCAGAGTTGAATATTGTGTTTGTTTTTCGAATCATTGACTATGAGTATAATATTATTTTGATTTTTTCAAATTTATATTTTTATTATTTTACGTTATGTGGATAATAAACTTTTATAAATAGGAAGTACATTTTGCTGACAAATTTCGAAGTAAAAGTGATTTCTATATGGAAGTAATATTTTTTTAAATTAACGGTAATATTTCAATACCTACTGTTAAAAACACTTGATTAAATATTTCAAAATTTAAATTCAAAATAAAAATCATAAAAGTACATAGGTTATTTTCAACGTATCATATTATACAGAATTAATTTTACAACATCCGTTTTTAACATTTTTTTTTTTTTCTATCTAATGGTCTATTGTTTTTTTTTTAACGTACACCTAACCTAGCCCATTCTAATGACATACACATCGACTCATATCTAAGTATTTTGCTTATTGTAAAGTTAGTAATATAAGATTTTTGACATTATTGATAGTATTTAAGGATTTACATCTATTAATGCATAAATGATAAACAATTAGAATATTGCTTAAACTTACTTTAATCTTATTGGCTATTATCTTTAAAATTATTAGAGTGCGATAGACCACTTATTTGATGAATAAACTATACTTCAATATTTTTTCTTTATGATTTTCGTGATAATGTATTATCACACGTTACCACGTGATTAAATAATAATTCAATTTAGTTTTTCGTGCAAAAATAATTTTATAGTAGATGAACTCCATGAAATTTTGTATTAAATAAACTCATCTGAAATCCAATCCATTTCGTAAGTGCAATGACAAATTTTTAAAAATATGGATCTTTAAAAAAATAAACATTTTCTTATTAAATTATAGTTCTTTATAAAATTACAGTAGAACAACATTTATTTAAAATAATACTTATATTTAGCATTTAACTTTTAAAGAACAATAAATCAGAATTTTTTTTGTCTTAAAAAGCATTTATATTATGCAAAATAAATTAAAATACTAGCTTATAATACTAATTCATTAAACAATGCTTACCTAAGTCAAACAATTGTTAATAGATAAGTAGATATGATACAGTAGGTGTTTTTAATATTTTCACTTGTTGACACTTTTAACTTTTTAAGTCAAATAAAATATAGATGATGCATAACCTGTCTCGATCATAGTACTGATATTGTTTTATGACGATATCAGATGATCGAACGTGCTTAATACTTTAATATGTACGTACGTAAATAGATACCATAAAGAGTTAAGACTAACGTAAGCGTTATCCACAAAAACTATGTCAGAAAGATAGCAGTACTCCAATAACCTAATATCTTTGAAAGAGTCAATAGTTTTGGCTCGCTATCAATAGTATATTTTGTTTTCAATTTGTAAAAAAAAAAAAAAAATCAATTATTTTATACTTAATTTATTACAATTCAAGCGTTTGAACTATAAATTACAATCTGAGGTATCTACTACCATTGGCTATAGATAGAATATTCTATAATCAATGCTATTACCTAAAGAACATTGACTTTTTATCACTGCCGTATAAAATTATAAACTATAATTTAAACTTTTTCAACATTTATGACAAATAGCTAAAAGTTCAAAAAAACATTTCTGAAAATTTGTTACGATAGATAAATTTAAATTTTATTAGCTATAAGAAATAATTCATATTTTATATTGTGCTATTTATAATTATAATATTTAACTAATCTAAAGATATTCAGGAATATTTGTAATTATAACAAAATATTAAGTTTTTACAACTTTGATTTTTTTTTTTTTTCAGAATCTAAATCTTATTATATAATAATTGTAATAGTTTCATGCATTAATATAAATTAAGTTATTAGGTTAAACAATATACTATGTAAGCGGATTTTCTGCGTTTAGGTTATCAATTGATGGAGTAAAAATTCAACAACATTGAAATTTATTTTTAAGTACTTATTAATTGAAAATAAATAATATTAACAAATACCATATATAAGAAAACTATGGTAGGTAGGTATTTTTTGGATCGAGTTTGGGGAATAAGATAAGTAAATATTATTTAGGCTAAACTAAAATAAAATAAAGACACAGTATCATAATAATATGATATGTAATCATTCCATTTAGAAAACACTTAAGAAACAGTATAATAGAAATGACACATAAAATTGAACTTGAGATTTTTTATTATTCGAAATATCAAATCTCCAGTTGTCGAACGCGTGTCTTTCACTTATCTTTATAGAGATTTAAAATAAATAATTATTTACTATCAGTGGCGTAATTTTGAGAGGGGGCAATAGTATAATTTTTTATTCCCCCTTCCTCATTGTTATTTAAACTGTTACGCTACTGTTTATAACTTTTTAAGTACTAAAATTAACCAACGAAAAGTATAATCAAACTAAAAACGTGTAGAACGTAGATGCTTTATATAATAATAATAATATGGTACATTTATATATAAATGTACTATAATTACCTTATTCAATAGTAATAAGTCATGATTACAAATCGTTTTACTTAAATCGTTTGCTATGATTAAGTAATTAATTAAGGTTTAAGACGGATGTACGATTAAATTATAAAAATAAATACTTCATCGAAAATATATATCGTTGTTATAATGTATTCTGTAAATTTTCATGAATAATATCTTAAAAATCTCAATTTTTGTAGATGTGTCTTTATTGTTTATAAATAAAATAATAAATTTTAGAAACTGATTTTATTGTAAACATCTACACATTATTCTAATTTATTGCGACTAGAAATATTTTAATAATTTATGCATACCTATGTAGCAAATGTTGTACTTCATAATTATATTTTGATAGCATTATACTATTCGTATTATCTTTAATAGCCGTTTCCTAATTTAATAATATTATATTATAGTATAGCTCTATATTTTAACAGGTTGAGTTAAAATGTTACTTGTAATGTCTAGTATCTACTTGATACCATTTTTATGAAACCTAACTAACTCATGCACTTTTATATTAGGTACACTTACATTAGGATTATTTTGTATTAAGTAATATGTAGCATATTATATAAGTATTCGTTTACAAGTTACACATATGTCATTATGTGCACATAATTCCCTAACGTTTTTATTCGCTAACAATCCTTATCTGAATTCTGTATAGGTACGTATCTAATACTCTGGCTACCTATTGAATGATTCCGTTGGCCATTATCATTTACCAGCTTGTAATTTGCAACGTGTAAATTGTATAATATTTGAATTTGTGAAATGGATTTGTGATGGAATACAAATTATGTTCATAGTTCAAGTATATTTAATTGGAAGTATTTAAGATACGCACAAGTTTATGTTATTTATATTAAACAATATTATTGTTTCATTACATGTATTTACTTTACTTGGCTCTTATTAAATCAATTAAGGTTTAAAATACATGTCGATGTATCAAAATGACTTGAAACAATTCAACTAATCCGAATATAGTATTAAAAATTCGCATTTAAAAAAAAATAATAATAATAAAGTTGCGTGTCATAAATGCGCATAATACATGGTTTTAAAAAAAATTATTTGGAGAAATTATTGAATCAATAGCAGTCAGCAGTCTAGATTTTGTATACATTCTGATCGTTTTCTTTTCCCGTAATTTTTAAAACGATAAAAACATCTTAGCCGGAGTTAAGTATGATTTTAAATTTTGGAATAATTAAATAATAACCAATATACCTAATGACTATATGAGTAATAGTAAGTAGCGTTAAATGTGTATTTTATTCTATCACTTGATGGTTAAAAAAGCAAAAACTAGAGTAATAATAATAATGTGTGAATTTATTTCGTGTTCACGTTTTAATGGTGATGACTACACGCTCAGCAGCTCAATTATTTCAGAAAAACCACAATATATCGCTAATGAATCACGAGCTCTGCGGCCGATGTAAATAATTCACAGGAAGTCACGGGGTCAAGTTGAACGAAGTTGGGCAATATATGCACAGGTGTTATAATGTAAGTACCTACATTATGATATTTTCTTCATGCCATTTCCAGGGCGGTGTATCTCATGAAATGTTCCCGACCTGTTGCGACTCATTACGTCTTGTTACAGATAATATATTATATATAAACATTTTAGGTATTAGATATTTCTACTATTACCTATGTGAGATAATTTACTGTATAATGTATATTTATCTGTGTATGTATCTATACGGATTTCAGGTCTATGTCGATGGTGGCTGCAAACTAAATGTACAAATGTACCTACGTGAGTGATAATAACTGTCATTGCAGACTTGCACAATAATAGTAGCTGTAGCAGTAATGTTAAGACCGAAGGTTTCTCTCTGGTCTTCGCCGGAAAAGTGCTTACAAATTATTCGGGAATTAAAATCAAATAATAGTAATTTAAATCTTGCTCCACGGTCCGTTCATATCACAGTGTTTAACTGCAAGGACGTCACTACCTCTCGTGAGGCTCTAGGCAAAATAAACAAAAACTTATACAGGTTTTCTAAACAAATAGCTTAAATACCAATACGATCACATCCTTATGATATTTGTATTAAAAAGCCAAAAACCTGTTTGCTAAACTCATTTAACTGTTAGTCTTAAAGAAAAATACCAAATAAACTTTATATATATTATGACAGTACCAATTTGTAATTGGATAATAGTGGATAGCAGTGTATTTTTTAGTTGTTAATGCATACACAGTTATATCGAACAACGTAATGCATGTAAACGTTGTCACGTTTTTGGCACTTCGCGCAGATACGCATAAACAGAAAAAGTAGATTTTTGCAAGATAAGTCCTTTGTATTCAAAACTGTATCCATTATACTTCTATACTTTATTCTTTCAGCTTTTGTTTCTCTGTTCCACTGATGTTTACGTCCAGATTGGCTGTGACTAGTTTCTACTTTTTATATTTACGTCACTTGATTTCGTGTAGATATTACAACGTATTTTGTCATTTTTTGTGATCCTCTATTTAGATATAGCTAAGTGATTGTTACATAATTCTAAGTCGTTCACAGAAATAGTAAACTTTTCACTATCACATATTTTTTGTATATTTCACAATATAATTCCGACACTTAATAGTGTTATAATACTTGACATACGATATTATAGTAACATATTTCATATATATCTATTTGTAGAGGTATGCATTAGAAGATTTTTTGATAAACGATTAGAAAAAAATATTGTTAATGTTATTATAAACGGTGGTAACTATCAAATAATAATACATTATATTTATAACACTAACCTATATAAATAAATACACTACCTATATATGTACCTATACAAATAGGAACTATAATATGCTATACTATATAAAAATGATAAATTATAACGATTTCAGTTGCTGCAGTGTGTTGTAGTTATTATCTACGGTTTTTTGTTACGTAATTTCGTTACTAAAAATATTTTTTGACGGTCTAGATTATAAAAAAAATCCAAAAACCTACTACCTACCTACTACTGATTATTACATTACGCTTGAAAACAATTTTACTCATTATTTATTGTTTGTTGTTTATTTATTATTTTTATATAGATATTTGATTATCTTACAACGAAAGTCATTCTAACAGTCCTGCAGCTTGCGAAAGGCATTACACGTGAGTTATTTCGTTCTTATTCGATTCAATAATATACGAGTCACGAGATTAATTTATTAAGTACCGTGTATCTACTTTCGAGCATATAAAACATTATATATAATATATTATGTACAATGGACGTCTCTTATAAGACTCAGTTTGAGACCAACACTAAGTGAGTCTTATAACCGAATGAATCTCATAGGCGAATTGAGAAAAAACAAACAAACATTTAAAATAGTAATTAACTTTATTTTACTATTTTACTTTTACTATTAGGTATTTTGCATAATAATTTTTAAATAAATATAATACATATACATATGTATATGTATATTAGCTTACATAAATTATTATATATATTTTAAACTATCATTGTTATTTTTAATGATTACAAATGAAATCAGATAATATTTAATATTTTAAACTTGCATGAATACAATTTATCATATTTATTAAAATAAATTGTGATTTCAGTTTGTTTTTAATTACTTTTAACCATTCTTGAAATATATTGTATATTAAAATAACATATGAATTAAAACCATACAACATTTACAACAAAAATAACTTTTTAAAACTAATTTATTTCAAAATGTTATCAGAAATGTTTACATTTCCTTCTTTATTATATGAAGTTTGAGTCTTGTAATAGAAGTGATGAGTTTTAAAACTGATTTTTTTTATATATTTGGTCTGGAATAGTTCTTAACGATTTTGAGTCAAATAAACGATCGAACTTTACATCAATGAGTCTTATAAGCGACATCTACTGTATATATAGTTCACAGAAATTCATATTAAATACATTTTAATCTTATATATACAGGAAATGTGGTTTATCTAATAGTTTTTGAGTTCTATAAGTTTGAGTATTAACGATATTAGGTCCATGATAATGGGTTCGAAAGATTACTGGGACTATTTTAATTTTAAAATTATTGTTATTTATAATATCACATTAATATTTATAGTTTATTCCACGACACAAGTATGATAAATATATTAGACCTGAGATTGCATCAATTTTATATTTTATTAAGTCTATAACGCTACAGAACAGTTCTTAGATAATCTTGAGAATTTTAAAATATGATTTCAAGTTTATTTCAAAATTTTAAAAACCAGAATTTTAATAACTGTATTAATGAAGAATAAGTTAGATCCGTTAGAGGTGAGCATGCTCGATGAATCACTTTGTATGCTTATCGTAGTATACCGAAGTATACAAAAGTTATTATTACTGCTCATTACCGAGATAAGCTGATTTTACTGTACTTTTTGTTTTCTGTTAATATATTACAAAAAACAAAAATTTGGTGATTTATTAATACTTGTTTTTTTTTTATTATAAACATATAGTTGCAAGTTATTTTATAGTTATTAAATAATTTACTGTTTAAAAATTAGGAATGTTTCGGTTGAAAATCAAGAGTTTGTGTTCCCAAAAATCAGAATTTTAATGAATCTATCATTAAATTATCACATAAAAGTTTGAGTGAGCATGGTCGGTAATTCACCCTGTATGTGCGAAGGTAGATATACCCTCATTACGAAGCTGTAAAGGGCATCGGCCATTGTCCAGATGTACAACGTACGACTTGTGAAACCGACGATCTATCATTATATTATTGTCTAGCAATACAACAGTAACGAGGGCCATTCTCACGCGCACCCGACGACGTTTGACTTCGAGTTTCGTTTAAAGAGAAAAATGCGGCTACGGCAGTCAACGCAAACCGTACCACGGAATCCAATTATTATTATCATACTTATGTAGCCACTACAGTGTCACTCACGTGCATATAAATATATTTTCTCGGGGCCGGGATAATGCCCGAGGCTACGAGTAGATGCCTACCGCACACTCGCGTGCAGTCCTTCGTATTTTTACCTCCTCCTTTCCTTCGTCTTATGCCAGCCGCCCGTATACCTTCTGTATGCGCATTAGGTATAAAATACGCGCCAATAACCGTTCGCTTTCAGTTTTTTTACTCGCGTCTACAATACAACCACTTTTTTTTAAACCTGCTACCCACAAAATATCGTTATCCTTCTAAATCGTCATTCGCACGCGGTTAGTTCACAAAAGTTCTGCGCGTTAAGCCATTTACTAAGTTCGAAATCTACTGCAATGTCATCATACACGGTAAGCTTACGATACGGTTAACATTTATTTAGACTACGCCATATAATATTAATTCGTTTGTTCTAAATTATTAAATACATATTCATGCACACATTTAGATATATGTATACAGGGTTTGCTATACAATTATTTAATTTTTGTTTCAATCGTTTTTTACGATATATTATCATGACGTAGTTCAATACAGGTAATACTATAGGTATTATCTTATAATATTTTAATCGCAGGCTTTATGCGGAAATTGTTAATAAAACGTCGTTTAGTAGTTGGTTAACCACACAATAATAATAATACCTATTTTATCATAAATATGTTTATAATATTAAGGTATACGTAATATTTTTAACTCCAAAACTAGATCAGTTTATCAAATGTTTCTTTCAATGATTTTTGTGTTAATTTCAATGATTAAAACATACTTTCATTATGAAACTCTAAGATTTGCCATTTGTTTATTCAAATTACATTAGCATTAATGCATTATAATACATGCGCCTAACTTTCAATAACTAACATAATATACTATAATCACTCAAAAAGTATAATTCGTTTTAATAATATTTATTATACATTAAAAAGAATAAAGTTTTTTATTTAAAAATAATATTTTTGTAGAAATTAGTCTATATTAAACAAAAAATAACTATTAGTAACAGCTTGTTACGTTCGATTTTTCTTTATAAAAAAATATCAATGAACTCGCTAAAACACTACAAGGGCTCCTCCGAAGGTGCGCCAACCAACACCCAAACCTATCGTTTTTTCAAATGTTTGCACATAAAATGTATACTCTGTGTTACTATTATATCATTTATATGTATAATTATTTTAATTAGCCTATCCATAAGAATAGTTAAACACATCTGAAAATACGGGATTATTGAGTTCCCATAGAAATTATGTAGAGGTATTTTAAAATAATATGTATGTTATTATCTTGTAATCGTGTAAGATAATATTATTCTTGTATTTAACACTTCCAATAAAACTGCAAGTATTCATACACATAGAAAAATGTGTTACCTCTAGAAAAACAAACAATTTATAAATAACTAACGTTATAGTTTTAAATATCAAAATTATTCTGAAAAATCATGTTTTTTTGAGTTGCGTGTCACTATTTAACTATTGTTATGTAAAATCGCCTAGGTATTTCACGATTCAGCGTGAGGCATATTGCAGGTTTAGACTATAATATATATTTATAATGTACCTATACCCTGCAAGAGTCACAAAATAGCGGCACGCGCGCCGTATACGACTCGCAGACAAAGAATTAATAACATAATATACCTATGTTATTATTGTAATTAATAATATTCTCATTACATCCAATTTTAAAATAATACCTATCATATGTTAAAAATATATACTTAGAACTTTAATGGCCCTTGAAAAATATTGATTAGTAGCCTATGTATATATACTATACGTCTAGCACTGTAATATTTAAATAGTTGTGTACTTCCAGTTTTGACCACGGTAATTAAAAATTATAAATTTATTTATTATCAATAGGTATTATTGCTCTTATATTCTAGTCATATAAAAAAGAAGAGAGCCAGAGAGGTAAACTGTTCTCTCAATGATCATAGACAATATTATGTAAACTTGACGTAAAATGTATGCGATTTAACTGTTTACGCCGTTTACGGTATATGGGATTCATTTTAAAGTATTGAAAACTTGAAAACTGCCAACGACAGTTGCATTCATATTACGTATATGACAAAATGCATTTTTATTGACCAAACTTTAAAAAAAGGGCGAAAATCAAACGTTTAATTTTTACCAAAGCTATACGTATTATACTGATCGTAATGTAGATTTTGTATTTTGAAAAAAAAAAAAAAAAAAAAAAAGAAACCAATACCGAGACCGTAACCTTAAGACCTTAAATCACTTATCGCTCTGTGCATTTTTAGCAGCTGCGGTCACTGGTCGTAGTGATCATCACCACTGCATTGCTGCAGACGACTTCGGGTAGCCCCGTGTCGGCGTACGGTTATGGTGCGGCGCCGGACTACCGTCACAACGGGTACTACAGGCGCGCGGCCGCTTATGACGAGCACGCCGCTTACCCGGCCGCCCCGCTGTACAAATCCGCTTACAAGCAGCCGCCTTCCTATTACCAGTACAGACCGTACTGATCACATCGATAAATAATAATGAAAATATAATATATATCGACCGATGACTAAGTATTGTTATGTTATGACTTGTAAAGTGTAAATTTATTCATTATCGCTGTTATTAAAATATATATATATATATATTATATATTATAGATCGAACGTTACAATAATAATAATATAATATTTTTGCTTGTCGAACCTTACAGCGTGATCTTCGTGACGAAGATCTATCTTCCTATACGAAGGTACATCATATTAAATTATACATTGCAACACGCCCGTTTTGACCGGCTGATAAACGTAAATTTAAAAGGTCAGCCTCGTTTTGAAATTCACGTGACTGCACTCCTTTCTCGGCCGAATCAAAATTATCCGAACCGGTCAAAAATATTTACTTCCGACTCTATTCTAGTAAAAATCAAGATTTTCGACATTTTCTTTTACGAATATAACGGAAGTAGTATTTCCGTAAACTGTCGACCTTAGTTTTAAAATTCGTCAGACAATCCTTCTCCCGTGAAATGGCGTATAACGAATAATACGAGAAATCGGCCAACAACGTGTGTCAATAGACCCCAACGATAAGTCTAGTAAAATTATTTTTTTTCTTTTTTTTTTTTTAGTATAAGAGTAACGTTATTTACGCAAAAATTCCAATCTAGTTTTGAAATTCGTGTAAGACATTCCTTCCGCTTTAAACTCAAAGCGGTCAAAAATATGTATTTCCGGCCCTATAAGAGAAAATCGAAATGTTTAATACATATTTTTCTTTTACGGATATAAAACACAACCACATTCCCGCTACATGAAGGTTTATTTTTAAATTTCATACGACTATCTTTTCCCGATAAAATGACGTAAAATCAAAAATACCAAGAAACAACAAGCAACAGCTGGTTTCCTTGGACGCGCTCTAATTTCTTTCATCAGCCTCCGTTGATAATTAAAATTAACTTTTTTAAAGTTTTCTTTTATTATTAATAAAAAGAAAACCATTCCCGTAAAAACTAAATTTGAAATTCCCATGATACTCCTTTCCTTCAAAATTAAAATTCCATAGAATAACATGGAGCAATGCATATTTTCAGTCCTATCTTAGAAATAACTAATATTTTCGAAATTTTTTGTTTTATAAATATTATGTGTGCCATAACTACTGTAATAATATGTTTTGTGGTACTTTTTAAGTTTAGTATTAACCATATACAAAGCACGTACAAAAATCTTATCAAATTTGGTATCTACATGAGTAAATTTGTGTGTAATCAGTAATCACTTGACACTTTTCAGCAGTTATTTTAAAGTGTATCAGTTTATTTTCTCCAAAGCGTCTTCACGGAACGTCTACAATCAACATTGATCCCTGATATGAAACATAGTCGCTACCGTTTAGACTATGGTGGTTTGACGCTGCAGAAAAAGCCTACTTTAAAATTTATGTAATTTTATGTGTATATAAATATATAACGCAACCTAAGATATAAAATATACCCATCTGCATATTATACAATTATAAGCATTCAACACGGAATATAATTTGGGTATAACTTATGTCTTAGTCCAACTGCAGATAATTAACTATATTAACAATTTTATTTAACTCTTAATGACCTTATATTTTCGTCTCTAGTTATACTCGTACCTCCGAAATTCACTAAAATATTATAATAATAACTTATAAGATAAAATCTCCTATCGCTTAAAATTCCTGGGCATACCGCACTAATATCGACAGTTTGATTTGTTAATCTAAAAATTGGAACTGTTGTGATTTATGATTGGTGGTGCTGAAAGCGATGATTACACATTGTATCATCTAAAATATAATGAGATTATTATACAACCAATATTAAAATAATTTATTTTATGAGTATATTAGAAACGTATATTGTTTTTGATTTTTACCACGCAATTTATGCGGCGACTGAATAACAGCTTATTAATATAACAGTTTATTATGAAATACGAATGAGACGGCTAAGAAATGTATAGGTAAAACTTTCAATGTATATTATTTTTATATCCACATTAAAAGTGTAGTAAAATCAGTAAACGGCCGTGACGCCGTGTATATCATATTAGTCACATGCAGTCACATAGCTAGTCGTGCTTTGCTACGATCAAGACGTTTAAAATGTCATATTAATAATTTCGTTTAGGTATAGATATTGGATACACGCAGTTCCTGCTCAAAACAATATTTTAATCAGTTGTTATGGAAATATAGACTATAGTAAAACTAGCAATTGGTATATACGCGTACTACGTATGTATGGTGTTTGAAAATAAATATATAAATATATATATATTTTACATAGGTAGATAATATATAAAACAATATGTGTATAAATCTTGTAAACATGACATGATATAAATAAATGAATGTGAGTTCGGTATAAGAAGTGTTAAATCCTTCAATATTATTTATTATGATTTTTGTATTATACAGTATGTAATATGTATACTATAATATTATAAGCCTGCAATGCGTTTAGATTTTGGCTGATAATTTTTGTGTACCAGTTCTGTAATCAAAACATTTTTTTTTTTTGAACATTTAATAAATTGTTATCTTAAAATTTTCAATGATAGAATACCAACTTTTCACCTATTACTTTATGACCCCTTTGTCGATAAAGTGTTAACTACAAATACACACCTACTTCTTTTATAACTGTAATTACTTATGTTAAAAACTATGGTACCCACACATTTAATATGACTATTTATTAATGTGATTAGACTACTGTAAGTAAGCAATAGATTAATGTTTTAATTCATATAATTTTATCATTATGTGTTTTCAACACAACACTTTATTTTTCGTTCAATTATTATTACTATTTACTAACAATAGTCAAGAATACAATATCATAGTTTTTAACTTTTATCAAATACAATCAAATTCGCTTAGAACGATCTTCAAGGGACCTAGAGAATCTGATCGTTATAACCGAACATCATTATATTCGGATAATAAAAAGTAACTTGATTTTTTTGAAAAATTGATTTATTAAATACATTTTTTATTGTATTATTTTATTTAAGATTACATATTTTAACATTGAAGGTATTTATAATTTTTAATAAAAGTAGATTACACATGCATAGTATATATGTGTTTAGGTACTATTTGTTTGAAAAATAAACTGTTATAGTGCTTTGTTTATAATTTGAATAAGATTTTTAACAAAATTAGAAATATTTTTAATGCTATTGATACTTCTGGCATATTTATATCGCTGTTTACTGAAACAAAAGTACGAATTCGATCAATATAACTTTAAATAAGTATGCCGTATACAATATACGTGTCGTCAAGCCCGAACTGGGCCACTGTGCTACTGTTCTATAGCACAGTGGGGCGCACGCCTCAATTTTTTAATAAGATACTTGAGTTTTTTTGAACAATGAGCAAAAACAAAACGGTCTTTTTTTTATATTATATCTGTGGGCCTATGGGCCGCCTGCTTACTGAGAATAGTAGACCGATATCCTGCCAATCCGGTCCTGCGTGTCGTATAAGACACATTATCTGTTACAGATATGAGATAAGATTAAGAATATTATTGCTTCGAACGAAATCAAATTTACTACTTGTACGTGTGTTATTAATTTCTATTGGCGAATATATATAAAAACCCATTTCCATTTCAAAATTACATCGCTATATTCGGATTATCGTTGTAACCGATATCGTTATATACGACTAAAAGTACTACATATAAGATATAAAACCAACCAATTACATTGCTTGGAATCGTTTTACCCGGAATATCATTATATACGGCATCGTATTAAGCGTATTAAACTGTATATAATACAAAACAAGCTATAAATGACCTAGATGTCCTTACATAAATAGAATAGTAAAAAATAAAGAAAATTACAATTTAATAGCTAAACAAATTTAAATGATTAAAAACCTAACAAAATATTTTTTTTATTTTATAACATAATTAAACAAATAGTTTAAAAAAAAGGAAATGTTAAAAATAAGAAACTATTTTTTGATAAAATATATTAGTAACATTAATCAACCGATAAAAAAAAAATAATAACTTAATTTACAAATGAATCATTTACACAAATGTAATTTTTTTTAAATTATATTAGATACCTATACCTATCTAGGTACGAGGTACTCGTATAATTTAAAATTCAGATGTCTTTCTTTTCTTTAAGTAAAAACATCAACTAATGTTTCCATTTCCATATCAATACAAATTACAAATAAAAGACAAATTACAAATAATTATCGTAATCATAGATTTACCTTGAATTATATTTATATGTATATCAATGATATAACTTTTAAAAATGTTCATGCAATAAATTATGGCCAACAAAAAAAAAAAAGATTTCGGGATGGAGTTAGATACACGTATTCCCTGTACCCCCAGACTATAGCATTGAGATGTACCATTTTAAAATACAATGGTAATACATATTTTATATACTGAGTGATCCATATGACGGTACTTATTACGTTTTAAATAACCATTTCGTTTTTGGAAATATTTTTTTAAATAATTTTAAGTCTTCAAAAAAAATATTAAAAAAAAAAAAAAATTATATCTTAACTATATTTTATTGTTATTATTTTTATTAGTCGTATAAATATTTGTTTTAATTACAACATACATTTTTTAAATTCCTTATTCCAAAGCTGAATAATTTTTTAGAGTATACCTACTTCAATGTATAAAAATCAAATTTTAGACGAGTGTAGTTTAAATGAGTGACGTGGAGTACAGCGGTATCCCGCTAAGGCGCTAAATGTTTGTTCTTTTTGTCACCTAAACTTTAAATGTTATATTATTACAACTAATCAATTACTTTTCCGAAATTCAATGTTTACAGATCGAAATACTTCGAATAATATTATGCTTCAGAATATAATATGTAATTAAAAATTAACGTTGTCGTCCAAGATTTAAAAACTTAAAAATTGACAACGATAAAATACAATAAAATATAAAAATGTTCTTTTAAAACGACTTAATATTATATAGGTATGTAAAAGAAATATTTTCCGAAAAAATAAGTGTTATATAATATGTTAATAAATAATAATGGATCATTCCATAGTCCGTACGTTCGGAGAGTAAGCCGTGTATAGTTGACTGTTATCCTTGCCGACAGAACGTCGTGTATCATTATTATCATCATCGGGCAACCACCCCGACAAAGAGATCACGCGTTCCGTTGCAACGACAGCCTCCGGGTCACACGTGCGTGCAGTATCCTCGTGGATAATCGATTTCAGGACACACGACAAGCATAATATTATTATTTATTATATTATTATTACAATAGTGCAGCAGAGCAGTTATTTGCGGGTAAACGCGAGGGACGAATACGAGACCCGGTTCCCGTGAACTCTGAGAAGACCTGTACGCGACTATATATTATGCTATGCAGTTATAATAGCAGCAAAACGCATAATATTATACCTATCTATGTAGTATGTGTAATAAGTAATAACACTAATAAGTAATACCTCGTGATCCGTATATTATAATTCTACTGTCTACCGTATAAATCCGACCATATCGCCATGTCGGTGATCGGCGTGCAGCTTTGAGTAACACAGGAGTACATAGTAAATAACCAACTAAAATCGATACTTAAACGAAAGTACAAAAAGTGATCAAGTGGGTACCGCTTTGATGTAAATAATAAGATGTTGAGCTTACACAAAAATGTATGCCTTTATATTTTTAATATTGTTATACAGATATAAGAACAATTATTATATGAAATCTTTTATTAAATTTTCAAGAATTTTGAATTTGTGAATAATTTTTTTTTCAACTATTACTTAAAAAAAAAAAAAAAAATTAAAATTTTGTCGTGCATATAAATTATAAATAGCTCAAAAAGAATTAACATTTTTGAAAATTTCAATTTTCAAATATCAACAGTTATTAAAAGTTATCCAATTCTTAATAAGAAGTGTAAGTGTTCATCACTCAAACGAGATCTTTCTGAACATTTTGCGTAATTCATGTGCGAAAACATTTGTTTGCAAATATAAGTAAAATCAAATAATTTAAATATACGCGTTGATAATTCTTTTATTTTTGGAAAATCATTAGGATTGGTCTTATGAAAATGTATTAAATCTGTGTTTTAGCAATTAGCGTAGAAATACTTAGTACCTACTTTAAAGTTTAAATACATACGATTATACAGTCATAAGTTCGATAAGTGAATAAAGATAATATTATATCAGATAAAATGTACAATAGATAAAATATAGAATTATAGAATATAGATAATAATTATATTTATTGTACATTTGATCGAAATGAACAAAAAAAAAACCGTGAAGTATATGGTACGCGAATTGAAAAAGGTTTAAAATTTAAACTATCAAATGCACAAAATAGTCTTTCAATCATGAAGTATCCACATTATTCCTGTGATTCTGTAGTCTAGAAAAATCATAGTAATATAAAATGTATTAAACTTACAATAATGTTTGTTTTTTGTTTCATCTTTTAAAGTAGTGAAACTAATTTGATTTTTAAGGTGATTACTAGTAGTAAAATGGATCTAGTAAGTACTTTGAGAGAGTAAAATATAAAATAAAAATTCCTAATAATTTAAATAATTTAAATTAAAAATTATGTGCTTACATATTAAAAATTAAAAGCAAAAATAATTATATTGGTCACTATTTTAATGCCATTTAATAACGAGTCATAGTGGATGTTGTACCAAATGAAACGAAAATGTAAAACTAAATGGTTATTATAATATGTCTATTTTATTGATTTCATTTATACAAATATGAATTATTAAAAATAGGTATATACTTAATTGTACAAATACTAAAAAAAAAAATCAAATCATATAAAATGAAGGACAGTATTTTATTAAATCAAGTAACTAACAATTTTTTGAAAACTTCTAATTTACATATGAGCTGTTTGAACCTTCTGTGTATCATCATTATTTTCATCACTGATTTTTTGTTTATTTATCATTTCTAATAATTCTTCTGTTGCTGACTTTTCTTCCCATACAGGCCTTGATAAAATCTTAGATGGAAACTGTGTAATGTTTAATGCTGGGTCCTTATTTGTAAATGGACTCCAGACTCCTTGAATAGAAGGGCACTCTGTATGCCACATTTTGACATACCTCATAAGCGGTATACCAGATCGAGTGGTGTATAAATTTAACCACTTGATCATTTCTTGTGCAGTAAAATTGTGACAGCTGACTACTTCACGTTCACCATTTAAATATTCGGCAACAAATGAAGGAGACTTGTGACGACGAGGCTTCAAGTACACAGCTGTACCTGGGTGGTCTTGTGCATAATGTATTAGATCAGTTTCGATGAAATCACGAATTCCCCGACTAGATCCACTGCTCTTACAAAATCTTAATGTGACTCTTTTCAATTGACATATATAACGTCCAATACCATTTTGAAGCGGAACTCTAGGAAAACCTCTTGGAGTAAAACGACTGCTAGACATTGTTTGACAATGAGTATTCAAAATATTTATTATTAATTTTTGATTTAAAAACTATAGATATTATGATTGGAGTTAGAAAAATGTATTGAGAATATTGAGAGCTAAAACACTAAAAACTCGTGGACTTATATTTTATATTGGTGAAACATAAAGATATTATATCTTATATCACAGTTTTTAAAGATAAGGTCCTTATCAGTTGTCCACCTACTGAGGAGATTTAGTTCAATTGTTATTCACGAGCGCTGCAAGTTAATCTTAATTGAGGTTATAAATTTAATAATTTATTTTCGCTTTGGCAAAATTCAAGATTCCGCCAAAATTTAAAAGTATGAAATAGACATAGCAATCTATTGTTAAATATAATGGTAGTATATTATTATACTATTTGATGTACTTGATATTTTTCATTTTCCTTGTTTTTATGCTCTTGATTTGCATTATATATTTTGTTCTATAGAACAAATTATAATATAGTTATGTCAACATGACTCACGTGCATCTTGCTTAGACGCTTAGTGCTTTTGGACTTGGAATAATTCATTTGAATTTATTTGGACAGAATTATTCCAAAATTCATAGAGTTTGGTTTTATTTTACTGTTATAAGATTATGATGACTACTGATTACTAATAAATGGTTAATTATGGAAAATCGTCCGATTTGTTTACCATAGTGGTGGAACATCTAAGAATGCTTAAGACAATAAGGCAATATAATTTTAAATTAGGTACATGTAATATATTTTGTAACATAGATAATTTATTGTAATAAAAATTGTAAAGATAATTAATCTTAAAAAAAAGTTTAATTATTTATGAATGTAAAATACTACAATAGGTACTTATATTATGTTTATTATTTTAGAAATTAATTTACAGATACAAGCCGTCCACTAAAATACAATGGCACATAGTAGAAATCTATAACTTATCATTGGTGACCTGTTTGTAGCCACTCATTTTGATGTCTATAGATTTATATTGTACCTTACTAGATACATTCTGCGTGTACTGGAGAATAATTATAACTTATAATATGTTAAAATGTTATTATTATATTAATCAGGTTATTAACCTTATTAACCTTATGTAGAAGTATTGTTCAAAAGAAGAAAATATGTTAAACTGATAGATTTTAAAAAACTTAATACCTACTATTTAATATTGATATGACAAGAGGAAATTTCTATTTGGTTTTTAATTCATTAATTAAAGATCAAGAGATTAACCAAACTTTATCAGACCGCCATTAGGTATAACATAATATACAAATAGCTATACCTATCTATTAATAATTGATACTTGTAAGTCTCAAAATAATAAAATTATGCCTTTAGCATATTAAGTAGGTAGTTTTCCAACAAGTAGGTGTTACAATTTACAAGTTGCAATCAGTTATACTTATACATATAACATATATATATATATAAGAAATGTTAAACAAGTTTTGTTGTAGGTAATAATAAAATATCTATTCTTATGACCACCATATAAAAAAGTTAAATATTTTTTTTAACACTAATGTTATAACTTTTAATATGTACATTGTTTTTTATTATTTTTTTTATCTATTAAGACATTTTTAGCCAATTGATATAACTTATCTACATCAATAGTCAAATATAATTAAGGAAATATATGACTAGGTATTTAACACAATGATAATAAGACAATAATAGAACAATAGTCATAATATTTAAAAAAATAAGTTCGGTTACTTAATCACATAAATAATATAATTGTTGGAAAAAATTTAAATTGAAACATATTATAATAAAGATTAACTGAAAGATTATGTGGATGACTGTGTTTATTAAAAATGGATTGAGCCTGTTGATCTAAGTAGGTAGTAATTAAAGAAATTTACATTTAAGGCACTTACATAATCTTAAATTTTTTAAATTTAGTAGTACCCCAATATGTATCATAATTTATTAGTTATTTTTAATTATTAAAATTACAAAGTATAATGCATTGTTATAATCTATAGATTATTGAATCTTAATTGGATTTAAAATAATTATATACTGTTATTGGAAAATCAAGTAAATTCAATATAAAAAAAAATAGTATTTTAAGTGTTTAACAAAGTCAAAATTTATAATATAAATAATGGTAATGAATGATTAATTTATATCTTACAATAGAATTAAATATAAATCTACAATTAGATTTATAATATCAATTTTAATATTTTTTTAGTTGACTAGGTATACCAATTAGGTACTACTTTAGTAGGACCCTCCAACGACTTTAGTTTAAGGTGAGATGGGGTACTGTGTTCTGTTATTGTCTGTGGTAAAGGTTGATCTCTTGTATTGCGCCAAACTACAATATAAAAATGTTCACAATATACCACCAACGACCATTTATGAATTCAAGTTTTTTCTCATATTGATTCATATTATAAATATTTTATTATAAACTAGTGTTGTCGTGTTTTTGGTATCCTAAATATGGTTGAATAGCCTGTACTTATATCGGAATTAATAAATGCTGGACCTACATTATTCATAAAAGAAACACCCTCATTTTTACAAGCAAACAGTTTAATAATAGATAATGTGAATGACACATGACTTAAACAAAGCTAAGTTTTAATGGTATTCTTTAATTTAATTTAAATAAAATCATATATAATATGGTTTATAATTTATGACAATACATTTCATCTTATACAGTCATTATTTTGAAAAGCATTGATTCTTTAAGAAAATACCAGTGTGTTATTTTATTTACCTTCCTTCTGACTTATATCAATGTAGCAAGTTTTAGACATTTTAAAATTATAATATTTGATATAGTTGTAATTCACATAAAAATTAGTATATGAATATAAGCTAATGAAGTGCCATAGAAAACTTTCTTGACTTCAATTTTTATAATCAATCATTTGATCTAACATTAAAAATAACAACAAAAGATTGGCTTTGTTGAACTTAAATTTATGATATTGTGTGTGGGTTCTTTTTTTTTTAATTATTGTGATCAGGAATCGTTGGTATTTTCTATAAAATATAACGTTATTGTGAATTGTTATGTGATATAACATAATGCAGTTGTACAACCAACATTTTTGCTCTGTGATGAAAAATGCAAAAATAATAACAAATTGTATAATATTAAAATATCCATATTTGTATTATGTAGGTACATAATAATTGTCATAATTCATAATTCAATAATTAAATACAAAAATCTAGTTTCACTCTTTCGATTTTTATGAGTACGTTTAGTAGAATAAGTTAAAAATATTAATATTGAAAATATATTAATATGCTGGAATGAGCATGGTAAAAATTATATTTTTATATTATCTATAGAAATAAAAAATAAATAAAAACGGTAACCTATCCAGATTCTACAATGGAATCACTAACAAAAACTTACCAAAATGTCTAATAACTAATAATAGTGAATCATTTCTTTAATTCTTTAAAAAAAACTTAATAGTGATGCAAATTAATTTTTAACAGGTTTTTGATAAACTAGTAGGTAATTTTCACTTTTTGAAATAACCAAAATATAAATTAATTTTTAATGGGGTTAGTAATGAAATTAACTAGGCAGTTAAAAATATAATATCAAACAGAATTAAAATAAACTTAATAATAACACTTTTGCCACCACTCAGAATATATTTTGTTGTATTTTAATCAGTATAAATATAAAGAATAAAATTAAATAACCAAGTTTATTATATTATGTATCTGTTAATTGTAAAAGTAAATTGAAAAAAAGTCGGACACCTTGAGATAATACAAACATAAAACGAATACTCTAATTGTATAAAATTACTCAACAACTAAAAGTTAACAGAACTTGTTAACTTGTGAATAATTGATATTAAATGCTTATTCTAAGCTACTAAAAAATAGGTAATTACTAAATTTAATATTTAATTAGTTACATACTATAAAAAAAAGTTACTATAATTTTACTTCTTCATGCGTTCTGTTCCCAGGTAAGGTTTTAATACATCTTCCATATCCAAAGAGTGTATTTGCATACCTTCTTTAAGGCACTTTTGATACTCATCAAATTTTTTGGCACACTTTTTGTCGTCATAATCGCCTTTCATATAACATTCACTGAACCAAGAACTGAAACACTTTTGATATTCATCTTTTAATTTGTTGCAGGGCAAATGAAAACTATCCATTTTGATTTATATTAAACGCTATCAATTTTTATTATAATATCATTTGATTTCTAATTTAAACATAATTAAATGAATTACTTAAACCTGGTTGGGGAAAACTGAAAAGTAATTAAAATTTTTCATTCAAAGACGGTTAGAGACGTTTAAGTATTAACTGATATGTAATATATTGTATATTAATTATTAACCAAATAATAATAATAATAACTAATATAAATTGAAATTAAATTCTAATATTGTTTCTATTATCTTCGTTGTACAGATAGCTGATAGACTGATTTGACTATTTGAGTCACATGATGATCGGTCATCGAGAGAAGAGAAGTAGAGGAGTCCTTACCGATACCGAGTATCGAACGACAAACATTGATAATAGTAATAGTAATAAATATATTAATATTATTAAATATTAATGATAATAGACTGTAGACTGTAGTCATGACTTATGAGGAGTAAGCCGAGTGAGAACATGAGCTTATGACAATTGACAAATATTAGAATAGTGATTTAATAGTAATCATGGCTTAAATCATGATAGCAATTAGTAATATCACAGAACAATATAGTCCAAGACAAAACAAAATTATCAAGAATACAACAGTTATTAACTGTAATGAACCTTTATAAAATATTTTTTTTTAGATAATCAACTACTATCATCAATGAGGTGGTTAGTAGATATATGCGTTTATAAAAATGTTTAATAATTATATTACTTAAATTTTTTTATTTATTTGATATTAATTCTAATCTAACCTAAGTTAGGTATCTAGGTAAAGCTTGTATGGAATTGGGTTAATATTTAATAGGGTCTCAATTTAATGGTCACTTTGACCTTATGTTATAATAATAATAGCCAAGGGGGTAACTTTTGTAGTAAAATCAGTTAATAGAAATGGAGGATGTTAAATCGAAGTCCATGTACTGAACTAATGGATAATATTGGTGAATTCTATTTATTTGTCAACCAGCTACTAATGTCAGATATATTGCGTTGACAATTACTTATAATAAGTGTTATACAACAATTGAGATGTTAAAATTTATTTTGACTTGATTTAAAAAAAAAAAAAGTAATTTATTTTTAATTTTTGCCCCAAATGTATAAAATCAATGATAAGGTCGGATACGACCACAGGGCACGGACCAGATTCGTATAATAATCTAATGCTTTAAGCATAACACGCTCATTAACAGGCTGACTGCTGACAGTGCTGACTAGGGACTAGCCTCTGGTCTAGGTGTCGGCCAACGGGTATGGAATATTTACTATTTAGTATTATTTACACCAGGAACTATATTATCATGAACTATATAGACCATGGCTAAATTATATAGTGGTTTTGCTTTTTGCCGTAGAAATATAATCACATATTATTTTCTTTTCCATGATTAAATAATATTATTTTGTATCGTGGTTTTACAGACGAATGAAAAACATAACATAACCTAAAATAATTTTACCACTGTTCGGTTCTTTTACTTTCACATACTCGTTTTCAAAGTGTGGTGTCGCTTAAGACTTTTTTTTTAAATCTTAACCTTAAGTAAGTACAACTTTTTCATAATATTCTAATGTAATAAATACTGTTATTCTCTAAAGGATTGTGTCGTTTTCGTGTTAAGTCATTTTTCGGGTCTTTGATGATTTCTTGTACTTCGTATCCAAATCATAATAGACATAAGAGATTCGATCTGCATTACGTTTTTGATCTTCTGTTTTTTCTCTTTCCATTAATCAATCCAAACAATTTAAATCGTTTGCTAATGGGCGTTATTATACCGCTGTGAAATTTTGGTCCCTAAATCGAATTTCTGGATATTGGTATCAGCATGATCAGGTTAATTAAACCAAACGTTGACAATGCTGCGTTGGCGATGGAATTAAGATAGTATCTATTGGTATGCATCATTATTTCATCGCGGTTTAACGTCAAAATCCCCAATGCGCTCAAGTTGACTTTAATGTTCAGCAATCAATCATGAAAAGTGAAATATGTTTCACAATTGAAACGTCTTACTTGGAGTTTGTTTAATTTACATTTCACTATCATTAAATTTAATTTTAATCATTCTTACTTGGAAGTGTTTTATATTTTATCACATTTATCTATGTACATAGTGCATTGAAGTCATAATACTCTCTCAGATAGAGTGTCACATTGAAGGTTTGATCTAGGCATTTTATTAAATTAAATAGATTATATGGTATTGGGCATTTTTTTTTTAGTTGAGTAATTGTTCTTTATTATATAAAATTCAAAATAATGTTTTGAGTTGATAATGAAATATTTTATTTTATAAAATCTTTTATTGAATTGTTTAGGTTCCTCTATATATTTTGTTTTTTTTTTCAGATAAAAATTGAATATGACTAACTCAAAGGGTTATAGGCATGGTACTAGGGACTTATTTTCCAGAAGATTCCGTAGACATGGAGTCATTCCTTTGTCAACATACATGAAAGTGTATAAAGTTGGTGATCGAGTTGATATTAAGGTAAGACATTTATTGAATTATAATAAATATTTATTATTGTTGAAATCATTATATTCTATGTTAATGAAACCATTACTTCTAAGGGAAATGGAGCTGTTCAAAAGGGTATGCCTTACAAAGTCTACCATGGTAAAACTGGACGAGTATTCAATGTATCCAAACACGCTCTTGGTGTAATTGTCAATAAAAGAGTCCGCAACCGTATTATTGCAAAAAGGTAAATAACTTTTTAAAATCTGGCAACATTTAATTTTATTTGTTTAATAGTTAATAAATATATGATTCAATGTTCTTTTAATGAATATTTGTCATAAAAATATTTATCAATCTATTATAATATTTGTATTTATGAAATTTAAAACTCTTAGTTTTCTTAAAGTACCTACTTAATATCTTGGTTTTCACTTTTTAAAA
>NW_020271284.1:3256423-3308299 GCF_002803265.2 Melanaphis sacchari
GTATAACATTTTGAACACTTCATGATGATTTTATACCGCCCCAGACTGAAACTCATGTTGAAGGTTTGATCTGAATGTTCTTCGTTATATGTTTTTCTAGGTTAGGTCATATTATATTTAAAACAACCTGAATAATAGTTATGATGTTGTTAGTGATCTAAAATATTGTAATATAATTAATAAAGCTTAGGTGTAACTAACCAATACAATTTACATTATTTCCTATCCGTATATTTTGTATATTTTCATAATAATTTATACAATAGCAAATTTACTTTCATTAGTATTCATACACCTTCAATATATATCTTATGACTTTGATTTAATATTAAACAAATTATGATGACATTATACCGCCCCAGACTGAATGGTTATGTTGAAGGTTTTATCTGAATATTTGTCAATTTTAGATATTTAGTAAATTGCAATTGTTATGATGATCAAAATAGTATAATATATTAGTGTTAATAAAATATAAATTGTAATTTAATGCACTCTATGATGATTTTATACCGCCCCAGACTGAATGGTCATGTTGAAGGTTTAATCTGAGCAATAATATAATTTTTAAGTTTTATTTTTGACAATTTATGTTAATATAAAATAAAGAACTAATATTTTTTAATTGATTTTTTCTTATTATAATATTGTTTGTATTACCCTTAACTAAAAGTTGTATCTAAGTTAATTGTTTGTTGAGTACCTTAAGTATATTTGTTGTTATGATGATTATTTACCGCCCCAGACTGAATGTTATGTTGATGGTTTAACTTTACATATTTGTATGTTTAAATTTTTATAAACAATTGATAAATTAAAGATTTTCAATACATCATGTTTTAATGTTTGTAAAATACACTATTCTAACATGTATTTATGTTTAAAAAAAAAAAAATACGTATGACTTTTTTGTCTTAATTTCTTAAAGTTAGTATAAGTTTTTAAAAATGTTTGCATAAGGAGTAGGTATTGATATTTATATAAATTTTTATCATTACTATTTTTTCTTCATTTTATGAGGTTTTATTTCAGTATATCATTTGTCATAATATATATTATTTAAAATAATAAAAATGAGACATAAATATATTTTATTACTCAGAAATTATAATTGTTTTTCCATTTTTTATTTGTGTATTCTTAATTCACTTTTTTAAAGATTAATATTAAAAAATTTAAAAAATTGGATTATTATTTATCTAATTCAACAATTAAATATATTTCTTGTAATGTATCCTATAGTTTTGTATGTTAATACATATTAATAAATACTTTCTACTTACATAATGGGTATAGTTATACATTTTTGTGATAATAAATTTTAAAATCTACACTTAGAATAAACATAAATTAAAAATTAATAACATAATTTTCATAAAAAAATAAATATATTTGTTTTATTTAATTGTTTAGAATTAACATTCGTATTGAACATGTTAACCCATCAAAATGTCGAGATGATTTCTTGAAACGTGTTAAAGAAAACGAAAATAAAGTCGCTGAAGCTAAAAAGAAGGGAATCAGAGTGTGCCTTAAACGCAAAGTAAGTTTTATTTTTGTTAAAAAACTACTTTAAATTTTAAATATATATCTATAATATTTAATAGAGTAGATATCTGTAATTAATAAAAAAAATAAAATGATATTTTATTTTGATAATCTAGTTAACATATACAATAAGCAGATTTTTAAATTATATTATACATCCATTAATATTTTTGTTAGAAGCGATGATTTAAGTATGACCACATTGAATGAGTGTGAGCATATATTGTAGTTTTATAAAAGAATATATTAAATATTTACTATAAATCGAAACGAAAGATTTAAAAAATTTGTTTTATTGTTAATAACTAGAATAGTACAATTTATTTCCATCTCAATTTTTAATTTTAATTTTATAAAATGCTGGTCTTTTTAATGGATTATTTTAAATTGTTTTCATTGTTTAAATAAATTCTTTACTTATTTCTGATATAAGTAAAAAGTAGCTAATAATTTTCTATATATTTGTGAGATGTGTATGTTTTTAAAGATATTATCTATGTTCTTGCTGTAATTTTGGTATTTTAGTTACATAGTTACAAAAGGTAAGAGTTTAAATTAATTTGTTTAGGATTTTCTGTAATTTATATAGATTTTATTTAAAAATAAATAAATTTAATTATTAGGGCTGTAAATGTAATACTAAAGTCAATAAAACAATTATAACTTTTTTCTGTCTCATTATTTATACAAATTACTGTTAAGTTATAGGTATACCATTTAAATTTTAGTAAACAAACATTTGATTAAACGTTTATGTATATAATTTGTTCAATTTTTTTTCAGCCTCAAGGACCTCGACCTGGTCACATAGTAAGAGGAACGGATCCAATCAGTTTAGCTCCTCTACCTTATGAATTCATTGCTTAATTGCTGTTTTAAATATAAATGTCGATTTAAACACATTTTATCGTTTATTTTTTTCAATTATTAAATTCTTGTTTGACACTTCCTATTATTATTAATGTTTCGTTAGTCCGTATAAACAAATCCTCTTTTCCTGAAACCATCTGAAAGGAATCCGACATTGAAAAGCATCAGTAAGCCGCTTTCGGTTCTATTCAACTTTTATCCCTGTAGTTAAATCCTTTCCCAGTTTAGCTAAAAACCGAGATTTCCCTCGTTATCTTGTAAAATTTTCGAGATCTGTGTATATGGAAAATGATGCGCTATTATGCAGGATTCTTTACAAACACTGCAATATCGGCGTACTCTAAGGTTTTGCAACAATTTTTGCTCTTATTATAATGTTTGCTGATAAAATTTATTCAGGATTTTAATCACCTAGTGATATCTTTTATTCACATACGATTCTTGTACATTACATGTATATATACTTACGTTTTTTGTGCGGACGAAATTGAATTGTATCGTTTAAAGATCGTCTATTTTGTAGCGTGAATGTTTAATTCGTCAACGAATTTCAGTCGTAAACTATTATTAAACTCATAATCGATTAACTTATTAATAGTTAGATTTCAGACTATAATATGATATGTAATTTGTACCTAAGTGTTATAATTTAAAGTTATTCGTCATAAAAACGAATTTGGTTGTGTTGTTTAAAGTTGAAGTTGTCAATAAGGAACAATATTTGATTTAAACGATGATTAAATATCTATAGAAAGAAAAACTTACATTTTAGATTCAAATAACCGTGTCGGAAACTCGAATAGTTGAGGGTTTTCTCATACCCACGTAAAGTAAACAAAAATTAAAATATTGAAAAGTTTGTTATATTTTATAATCAAATTTTAATTAGATTTGTTGTGGTCAAAATATGAAATCTTTTATGCTTCACACTTATTTTAAATGTATTATCAAAAAGATAGGATATATTATTGTCAATTGTTATTGACATAAGAGCACATTGTTAAAGATAATACATTCATTTAATTTTAAAATAATGAAAATAGAATTTATTAAGTATATCTCTAGTTTTCATTAACTAATTTTGGTACTAAACGCGTATATTTAATAAGTAGGACGTAGGTGCATCTAAATATCTAATTCAATTATATTTTAATTTTATTGGGTTTGTATAACTTTTTTTTATATAAATTCGCGAGTCCAGAGATGTAAAATTCAGTTAATTGGTTTTTACCTACCTAGCATATATATATATATATATATATATATATGCTATATATGGTTTGTGTCATTAGTGATAATATAAAATATACTTAGGTAATGTACATTGTAATATAATAAAAAATGGTATGTATATAAGTATAAAATATTTTTCTTAAATTAAAACTGTGTAATTAAGTAATTATATTATTTAATACAGTGTTTACTAAACCCTTAAAATACGATGGGATTAATTGTATCTAGTCTTCAAGAACGCTGAAAAAGCGGGCACATCAGTAGAATAGAACACATAGTTCCTACACTTACTACTATAACCTGGAAGTCAATGAATTTCATGCTACAGATTTGAATTATACCTAGGAATTTACAAATCCAAACAATTTTATTTTGCATATAATTTCATATTTTAAGGTTATTTATTAATTCATATATACTTTTCAAATTTTTCGCAGTTAACTGCATATTTGAGTCAAACATGTTATTATTCAAAATAAATAACTTCTAAAAGGCCTATGGATAAATAAAATAAAACAAAAAAATTGAATATAATCATGTATTAATACATTGTATTATGAGTTATGATTGTAATATTAAAATTAGAGTAATTAATGGAATTACTTAAACTTTTTTTCAATTATTAGAAGACACAGAATGAAAACCTTGTAACAACACCACATTCTGCAAAAACTACCTTCAAAATGCACCTTATTTTACCTTAAAATATAGACTATATAGTAACCATTTAAATATAATTAATCAGTGATTTAAAAACTTTAATTTTCTTGTTTTATTAAGTTTCAGTATAGGGTACGAATAAGAAACATGTGGAATCCGTAAATCTGTGAAATTATACAATAACAATAAACATACTTATATGAATTTACTTTATACTTTTATGAATATATATTCATACATAAATTAATTAAAATTGAGGTAATTACAACAATAAATATAAGAATGATAAATAGTATAGCTGCTGATAATAATTAATAGTATTAAGATTTGAATAGAAAGGATCGGCTTGTATGTTAGAAAAATAAAAATAATAATTTACGTTAGTATTATATTAATCGAGATCATATTATAATCGTTTAATTTTTTATTAGTTGGATAGAAAAAAAATGTTATAAACATGAATTTGTATGATTTTAAACATATTTTTTTTGGCTTTAATTGCTTAGTACAATTGTTTATTATAATTAACAAAAGTTTAACTAAATTAAATTTAAAATTATGTTGGACTAATCAGACTTATGTACGAAATGTTCTATTGTATTGTAACTATTTGTTTTGTCATTTAATTCATATTACAAAGTACACTACTGATATTAAAACATTTGATGAAAATCTCAATTGTTTTATAGTTTGTTGACAAACAACATGCTAATTAGATTGTTGTTTATTGGTGCTAAAGAAATTCCATATTTTTTAATGATGTGCTGGAAGTTAATCAGACTATAGCTAAGAAATACAAGAAGTGTCAAAAAAGAGTAAGTGGATTAACAAACACAATATAAATTAAATGAGTTTGAAGTAAAACGAAGTTTTAAGTCAATTTTCTTGTTATTTTGTGTCTGATAAATGAGTAAGCAACAGTGCCATTTAAAACTAATTTAACTACAATGAGATACTCTCATTTCAAAAAGTTTTTGGAATATGAAAAAAAAATGAGTTTAATATTTTTTTTTTTATTCTTAAAATGGCCGAAAAAAATAATTGGGAACAAGGAAATTTAAAATAAAGATTTTATATTTTGATTTAATTTTTCCATTTTAAAATAGAACAATTTTTATTAAAATCTAAGTTCCTTAAAATAATTTTTATTTGTTATATTTATTTATTATATTTGCGAAATAAAGTTATTTTTGACTTTTGAGTTATTGACTTGTACAGTTATAAAAGTACGGAAACTATTTTACTAACATTGATCAGTAACCGAGAATACTTGAGTTTCCATGATTATATAATTTAAGGATTTTCTCATGGATTTTGACATTGTAGTTATGCAAATCTCAGGATAAAGTCATACGTTTGTGGATTTTCGATTTAAATTTGGTAAACCTAACCTAACTGAAAATCTCTAGATTTACGAATGCGGGTAATAGGTATATATTACATTGTTTTAATTGAGTATATTAAGTTTTATTTGTTATGGACATAGAGCTGTAAATACCTATTTATTCTTAAATTAATAAATAAATTTTGCTGAGTGAGTAATTTAGATAAGCTTAGATTGTAGTTATTTGTTTATTTTTTATGTTGACAATAATTTGTATAGTAATATTTTATTTTGGTTACATAATTTTAGCTTTATTAAATATTAGTATATGTTTTGTGTTACAGTAGATATTCAATTAATATATTTTAAATTCAAAATGTTTAATTTTGTTGATCATTTGTTAACTATCTTATTAGGTACTTAAGAGCACTGATTAATCATTCTTATTTAGATTAACAAAGAAATAAGAATATAATTGTTTTTGTATTGATAAAAATCAAAAAAATCGATTTTATTATAATATCAAAACAAAATGATATCTTACTTATTTCAATTTATATATGTATAAAAAAAAAAATTAAATTTTTATTTTTAAATATAGGTTTTTGTTTTAAACCTATCTATATCTAATACATCATCAAATATCCTTAAAAAATTATCTTTATCTAGTTTATTTTGGATATTATTTTCGTTATCTGCAGAATTGGTTAAACATTGAGTATTAATGAATTATACATACTGACAGTTACTATTGGTGATACTATTTTATGTATATATTTTTTTGTTAACAAGATTTAATTGGAAAATTTCAGTAGGCTTTTGCAGGACGTTTATTCATTCTCTTCCTTAATTAAACAAGTTAAAAAAATAATTATTGCTTACCTATTTCACTTATTTAAAAGAATCCTACGTGTTTTCGTCCTAAAATTAAAAGGTTGAGCTATGTATTGATGGTTTTTAATTTTGGACTATAAATAGGTAGACGAGTAAAAATTATAAAGTAGGTAGATATAAAAGTTATAAAGTTCTGAATTTAATATTATATGAATTGTTATAAAAAAATTCCTTGAAATATTGATTTAACCATTGTAAAATTAATCAATCATCATATTTGTATAAATAATATCTATAAAATAAATTAATAATATATTTAAATTTTGTATGCATTTTAAAATTTTTATTATAATATTATAATGTTAGCAGTTAGCAGTTAGCTTATAATTTGTTTTTATAAATATAAAAATATAAAATACGTAAAGGTAACAACAATGACTCTGGTTGTTTCGTACTCCCGTATTTTTTGCATTACGTCCTTAAAATAAATACTATAGATTGTATATTGTTTATTTTAGATCTATTGTTCCAAAATTGTTGGAAAATTTTGCGTAAATATTAACTCTGCTTCATATAGTCATGCCTATGAAACTTGTACTAACACAACCATTTCTAAAGTTAAGTGCATTAACGACAATGGAACGCTACAAGTTCAGTACTTCATTGCCGATTGACCGCGAACCGGTAAGCTTGAGTTTTTTTAAAACCCCTACGTTACGTAGAAATAATGGTGGGTTATACACTCATATATCTATATATCATGCAATTTGTGTAGGTATCCGATGTTATTTTCAAGCAGCTTTATAGTTTTACGTTGGAAATTGGTATATATTTAGCATATATCTACCTTTTTGAATAGTAAGGAACTAATAACGTTCATACCACCTGTATGAAAATATTGCAAATAATGCTATGTCATTTAATTATGCGTAGGTATAGATGTGAATTAATTTGAGAACTCTCCTTTAGAAAAATAATTGAAAAAACTGCCACTGTAGCTGTCTGTCTGGTGTCTACCACAACGACGACGCGTGTATATACTATTTATTGATCATGGTACGCTTATATATTATATATATCACGTATATTGTATTGAATAAAATCAAATATCAATAATAGATAGTTACGTATATAAATTATATCATAAAAGAGGAGTATTATTATTATTATTATTAATATAATTCAAAATGGGTAAGCGGGTAGTGGTAGAGTTGTGGGTTATTGCAGCACCCACTCACTAGTCACTGATTACATCGATTATATTCTACAAACGATTCAATTTTAATTCAATATTCCAAGCAGGGCTTTATAGAGCTTTATTGGTTTTGTTACAATGTGTTTTGATCGTTCGTTAAACGCTTTTTGCTATAATAGAGAAATGTGAAAAAGTTGCATGTGCTGCGCAATCACACAAACTGCAAATTGAACGCGAATTGTACTTGGAAAGAGATGATTTTATGAATTTCCCAGTATATTTCTGGAAAACGGCAAAAATAGAATCCAATAAATGTAACAATACGCGGTACATACAAATAGTATAAAATATCATTTCCGGGTAAATCGTAAGTGCACTGCAACAGTTACATTTTTAATTTATATTACGATCGAATAACTTTTTGCTATAGAATTCGTATTCAATATCGTACCTAAATAATATTTAATGTATAAATTAGAAGTTAAGTTATATTTTGGTTAATATTTCACACTTGCTCTGTATGTATAATAATAATGAGTCACATACATTATCTACCTACTATAATGAAAAAAAAATGTTTTTACACATTTTTATTAGTTACATTCTAAATGGTCCAATTTTCGTCAATTTTTTTAAAATGGTATAAAAAATACACTTTTCTCTTTTCAATCTCCTAAGGTTAGGTCATTTTATTATGACTACCACCTATACATATATTGATTCCATATTTCCACTTAATGGTTTATAGTAATAAATTTTAATGTTTAATTAAAACACGTTTAGAGTACTTACAGCATATATGGTTGTGAAACATGGACATTGAACAAAAATAATGAAATCATTCTAGAAGCTTTTGAAATATGGTGTTGGCGTAAAATGGAGAAAATAAATAGGATGGAATTGAAGACAAACAGAAAGGTATTAGATTAAGTCAAAGAGAAAAGAACATTGCTAAATAATTTAAGATCAAGGTAATGGCATATGATAGGTCATACGTTAAGATATAATGAAGAACTCCATAGCCTCATACTGGAAGGTATGATAGAAGAGAAACGCGAAAGAAGTAGGCCAAGAACCTGTTACATAAGTCAAGTAATCAAAGATGCAAAAGTCGATTCATACAAGCAACTCAAAGACAAATCACAAGACAGAGAATCATGGAGAGAACATTTATTGTAGACCAATCTACGAATTGAATATTACAAAAAAAAAAAGTAACAATTTAAAAGATTATTGAATTCCCCAAATTGCATCTTTTGTAAAGATATATTTTTTTATAATATATAGTATTAATTAAGCATAACATGCATAGAATATACAAAGTCATCGTGTATAAATGGATCACGAAAAAGAAAAGAGAAATACAAACACATTTTCGTTATACGCAGTCATTACTGCACAATTTTCGATTTCGTATTTTAAACAATTTCAGTCTCTAGTGTAACGTATGCACGGTTCGATTACTTTAACAAAATGTATGTAATATCGCTCGCGGCGTATTTGTTGTCGATTACAATGAGTAAGTGTGTGGATAAATCTAAGGAAATTATTTCAAAGATGAGCGACAACTAATATAGATCGCGAACTTTACGAATCGTAAATATATATAGTATTGTGACGTTGACGTCTTTTCCCTCGGTCTCTTGCGTTAGATGATATAATACCGTGTGTTTATAACAATAATATGACTTTATGCTAGTTTGACATAATTTGCTTCGCTGCAGACGAATACCTCGAACTAGTCGGAACTATATAGGTTTGTAGTCGTCGATCATCGGTAACGAAATGTTTTATTATTACAAAAAACAGTGATAAGTATTTGAAAAATTGTTATTTAATATTTACATTTTTTCTAACATGTCATACGCGTAAAAATAATTGTATTGCGAGAATAAGCTTAGTTTTTGTTTTTAAATTATATACTATAAGCATGAGATAAAATCAATGAGCGCCTAAACTCTGTATAATATATATATATAGTGTGTATAAAGTCTTATGCTCAAGAGTTATTTATTTATTTATTTTTTTTACAATGCCTAAAACGGTAAAACTGTTTGATTTATTAGGGTTGGATTTTACGCTCATTCGCCTTTAGTTATTTGATACACCCGACTCCTCGAATGACGGATCAATGTCCAAACTGTTACGGATAAAACGTTTCACAATTTTACAGTCATAAAATAACGGTTTTGTTTATTTTGTAGTATTAAATGCGTGTGTCATTTATTCATCCATGTAGTATAACTGGTCAATTATATTTTATTTCATTAAACTTTCAGTTTTAGTTTTTTCAACAATGATAATACGATAATACGATAATGATTAATGATTATAATAATACAACTAGAAGTTCTCACGATTTTTTTATCAGCAGTAACACACGTAAAGATCGTAAAGTTATGATAATATTTGGTATCTATGTTATAGCCATTTATTGAACAAATTTCATCACAATATTGATTCTAAAGTTTTTAAAAAGGCGTATTAATTTTTATCGTGTTTGTCAAGGTAACTAAACATGGTTTTTTAAATTAATAAATAAATTATAAATATAGGGATTTTCAATATTTTTTAAATTGATATTTAAATTTTTATAGTAAAATTTTTATTATTTTAAATTCGAGTTGGGACTTACTAAGAATATAAATTTGAAGAATATTGGAAAATTGTTACAGTATTTGCTTTTCTAGTAGGTAATTACGAATTTAGTCTAAAGGCATCGTTTTAAAGAAAATATTTTAAAAGTTGAATAACAAATTTTCACTGAGAGTAAGTGAATACACGTGTAAACATTAGTGGTTTCAGTTTAGCTATGATAAATGTAGCAAAATACCACCGGGTGCATAAAATGAAAATTGTGTCATCTTCATAATAGTATTAGAGTTTAAATTCATCACTATTACTGAATTTAAAAATGATAATATTTTAGATAAAATGGCTAATTATTATATTTTATAAAATATTTACTAACGAAGAAATTACATTGTTCAAGAAAAAAGTATACATAAAAAAAAAAAAAAAACAGAATATTAATTATTATCATCTTCAGATATTTTTTTCTTAAAACTTGATAATAGGTGTTCAAACTTTATATATACTAATTTTACATAAACTAATTCCATTTTTGCGCGGTAGTATTTTATCATATTTTTTATTGGATATGGGCAGAGGAAGTTGATATAATATAATATATTATATTGAATTGGTATTACTTCTTAAGTAAATTAAAATAATTTTAAATCATTAAGTACATAGACAGTGTATAATTTAGTACAATTATGTATATTGTCAGTAGGTTTACGAAAGATCAATATAAGGATAAATACGGCGAAACGGTATAATATATCTTTTAATTTGTGTGTTGTTCGACTGTGGTATACTTGCGGACGATGTTCATTGCATTGTTACACTTGAGATCAATATATAGGGTACGAGTATACTGTAATATATATAAATAAATAAATATATATATATATATATAACACTCTTTGAAACTACATTATATTATAATGTTGTAATTTCGTTATTTACAGGTAGTATAAATATATCAGTGGTGAAGCGTCATAGGAGACAATGAGATATTATGCCTCTCCACTTAGAAATTAGAACACAGAACAAATAATTTTATTTATAAAATATTAACAAATTTGAACGTCATTTATATTAAATATGTATGTTTTAATATATTTTGTTAAAACGGCTTTTCGTTCTACAAGTTATAGTCATTTAGAATTCTTAAAATAGTTTAGTTGTGCGCGATACGGTTGTACGGTTCATTCCAAATGTTATGGAAGGTATTATACCAAAGAGACGTTTTAGTGCAACGTCTTTCAATTATGGGCGCGCGGGTACTAGGGGAATTTTAATGTGAGTAGGGTTTACTATGTACGCTATGAGACGTGTCTCTCGCCGTTCGCATTTCCTCAATTATCGACGTCGCTATAATACCCTGCAAATCGTGATAGCCAATAATAGGTACGTGTTTCTTAATATTTGTTGTTTTTATATTGTAATTTTTCCTTATGACTTGTGATTTAATTAATGCCATTTTGAACGATGGAATTATAATGACTCATACGAAAAAAAATTTAAATTAAAAAAAAATAAAAGACCATATTCCTTATTAAATTTAACGACAGCTGTGAGTTGAGAGAAAATCAATTCGTGCGGTATTCAAAATATAAATGACTTACTGATAGTCAAGTTAGAAATAAATCATATTGTTATTATTGCCTATTATGAAGTCCAGGTGCATTAGTTTCACTTTTTTTCAATGTCTCCCCAGCCAAAAACTCACACCTCGCCACTAATATATGTATAAATCAAAACGTGCATAATGACCGCAGTAGAATTATTGTATGTTATTGTGTGACTGAGAAATAGATCTTCATCTCACAAGAAAGACAGAAATACACGCCTCTCGAATTTCTAAGGTTGTCAAGTGGGCTTCTCTCCAATAAGAAACATCCTATTATACAAAATAGTATATACATATAGGATCTGATTTATATTACTCTATACCTACTACTCGTTTATATGTATGATATATATATACACACACACACATATATATATATATTTATGTATACACTATAATTTATTTACACATAGTCGCAAAGTCATAAATAAGGTAAAAAAAAAGAAACGTAAGTCGGCTTTTTAGTTTTCAGCGCTCAGCAAATCCTATTTGTTTATATAGATACGGAAGCTGCAGTTATGTAAACGGAATAATTTGATCAGAAACTAACCTACATTAGCCAATTATTAGGTATATGTATAGAATTGGTACAGAGCGATTCTTTTAACGAGCACCCGTCCTGGAAAGGCATTCATTGTTATATTTGACATTTTCTTTCAGTAAGTTTTATATCACCCTTATTTGTTTCACCTTCATGTTTTTCAGTGAAACCTTTATGTCAATTTGATTTTCAAAGTAATGTTTCGATTTTTATTTCATAGCCTCAGGTATCTGAACCAGAGTATTAATCGTTTGATTGAAGTATGAGGAAAAAAAGAGTTGAACATATTATATTTAATTTAATTTTTTTTTTTTTTTTTTATTAAATATGTATTTAAACTTTGACGTTCTCAGAAGAAATTAAAAATATAATTTGCTGTGAAAAAAATTAAAGGTTTCAGTAGTTTTTAACGAACAAATAAACGATGAAAATATAATATATAATTTTGAGATTTTACGCGTTTAGATAAATTTTATAAAAATAAAATATCGATTAAAATTAGTACACAACAATAAAATATAAATAAATAATTACCTACTGATAATTTTTGAAATAAATGATTTGTATTATAATAGAATATAAATATATTTATGTAGATACGTATAATTGTATAAGTTTATTATACCTTCAGTGCATGTAGCAAACGCAGATTTTTGTTCGTCATTAAACTTAAAACTTAATTTTTTCAATAACTTATAGCAGATGACAATCAGTTATACTTTAATTACACATACGAGTATGTGTATACAACCGCCAGTGGCTACATTTTACTAAACGCCTGTTCCGAACTAATAATCTCTCTTAAAATATTCCTAAACTCTATAGAAACTGTAAAACTTTATAAAAGAAGGAAACTTTCGATTAACAATTTCATTACCTATATAATACAAGATAAAAGTAAATTAGAGTAAGAATATATAAATATATATTATCATATTAATAAAATAAAATTACACAAAATTACTTTTGTAACGTGAGCTTAAATAAATGAATGGATCGGGTGAAATAGTGTATAGGTATAGGTATAGGTACTTGATACCTATTTACAGTATTTATATAATATATAATATAATAAATACTTGTTATATTCTAGTTTAACCATCTAAAAGCTCTCAAGTAGGGTATTTAGGTTACAGAATAATTACACCTTTTGATTTTATAGAAGGATTTATATTAATTTGTATATTTCTATACATTATATTTAATGTACATAAATTAAATGTAATTAATTTCAATGTATTTCATACTTCCAACAGTATACAATGAAAATTTACGGTTTTCATTAAAAATCGAATCAAATGAACATACATATGAGATACTTGGAAAATGGACTACACAACAAAAATGTACCTAAATGGCCTATATAAAACGCCGTGTCTATGAATGTCATTTTATTATTGAAATACTTCGTGTATGTAAAAATAATATATATAGGCTTGTCTACGGGTCTATCGTGCACACGCGCGGTAAAATTTGACAAGACTTGTGTAAAATACTATTGCGATTTTTTTTGAAATACGATTAGGTATTAAGATTTATTTTTCCGTTTTTATCTCTTTTATAAGTTATTTTCTGTACTCACAACAAATAATAATAATAATAATAATAATAATAATAATAATAATGATAATAATATTTTTTTACGAAATCTAGGAGCCAATCTCTTCGTTTCTAACTAGTTGCATATTTTATTAAGTTTCTTCACGATCTGTCAAAACGGTTTACTTTACACGTCACGCCTATAAATAATAAAATTGTATGAACAAAATAGAACTGATCGGTTGACATTTCCTTAGGATAAATATAATGTATACTACTGGTTAGAATTTATGATATAATTAATTAGTAATTACACAAAGTTTGGGCTTCATAGGATAAGTATTAAGTACTTATATAGTATATAGTGTATACAGTAATAAAGATGGTATTTTAAATTTTTGAGTTATCGAAAGACGATTACACTTTGGCTAATAGTCTTAAGATATATACTTACAATTAATTCCAAGTTTCCATAAAATAATATGTAATAATGATGATTAAAAGCTTAAATTCATATTTTGAAAGGTTTTGAATTAGCTGGCCAACTATTTACAAACATCGAGTACCATCTAAAGTAAATATGATGATAATTAATAACTGTTATTTGTTTTACAGTTATTGTATGCATGCGCCAGGGAAGTATGCACGTGTGGAGATGTAATTTAATTGGTGGGGTTTAAATATTTTTACACAAAATGAATCAATTAATAACATAAACAAACATGAAATAATTGCAATTTTGTGGGCTATTCTCCATCCTAATCAACTTATTTGCAGATACATAATATATCGTATGAATAAGACTAATTATACTACGGTATATTACTATTTATTGTATGTTGCATTAATATATGAATATGTGATTTATTTTTATTTTTATAGTGATTAAAAGTGTTGGGTAAGTTACTTTAATCGTTACTTAGAATTAATGAAGTTATTTTCTTCATTGATAAAATAAAATTGTAATGAAATTACTTTACTTTTCAATCTAAAAAGTAACCACATTACTTCTCGTTACAAGAAAAAAACAATTAATAGGTACTGCATAACAATATTAATTAAATCTATTGTGTTATTTACTGTCTATTGTGCTATTTATTGCATTGTACTGAATTATCTTACATTGTATTGGATTCGTTTTGCATTGCTTAATAAAATAAAATATTATTAATTTATAACTTTTCGTTGTCGAGTCCAAATGGTTGTACACTTGTAGCACTGGAGTTTTGAAACCGCTATATTTACATAGAAATATAAATTGTTTATACTGAATATAAACTAAGAATTAAGTTAATAATGTTTAATATTCATACAACTATACCAACAAGTTAATACTATTAAAAGTTAATAGTTTAATAAATACGTTTAAAAAACACCAGTTTACGTGGCCTATTTGTGAGAAACGTTCTGCGTACTTAAAGAAAAACTAATTACGTAAATTATAAATGCAATTAATTTTTATCGTCATTTATAACATGTCAAAACCTTATGAAACTGAATTGTGAAGAGTTAAGATTAAATATACTTATACCCAATATTCGCATTATATACATATTATTTTTGAGAATTGTTTTTTCTCATTATTTTAGGTTTTTTTTTTTTTTTATAATAATTTTAGCTCTAAAATAATTTAAACAGTGACGCGTTATATTGAAGGAATTACTTATCGAAAGTAATTTCCATTAAATTTTCGTTATTTCAAAGCAGTTTTAGCGAAATTACGTAACGCGTTACTTATATTACGTTATTACCCAAGACTGGCAATTAAATAGGTAGATAGTTATAATTAGTAAAATATAAACACGTATCATAACAAATAAAACGTACGAGTCATAGAACGTACTGTTAATTTTTAGTTTATTTCTGCCGTGCTGCATGTTTTCTCAATATGAATATCGATATAATTTTAATTTTGTTTGATTTTTTTTTGCAATGTTTTCATAATTTAAAAGCTCACGCTTTAACTCTCAAGTTTTTACTTGATGTAATTGTTAATATCGTATGATGTTTTTCATTAGAATTATTATAGCATACAATATAATGAACTGAGATAATATCAGTTAACTGTTTAAATTACACGTTTTTGTTATTAGTTATGCTCATTAAAATGAAACAATGATTATTTACTTCATAATAATATGATCGAATATTGATAACATTTGGTTTTAAACTATAAAGTTCTTGGATTGAAATAAATGAATGCAGTTGTGATTTGTGAGTTAAAAATTCTTAAAATAAAAAATGTGCTCTTTATTCGTATTTCGCTAAGACTTGATTAAGCTATGACTTTGTAAATGTTCTGATGATTTAAATTAATTACACGCATAAGCAGATAATAATATTTCACGGAATTAATTTTGAATTAATACTGATGCAGATTAACGTGCATACACTGCAGAATGATTTACTAAGCACACTCACCTATTAGTTGTTTGTTATATTTTTTTTGATTTAAGAATAAATTTGTTCAAATTCTGATATTTGAATTTTTGAAGTATATTTTGAGACCATTTATTTTTAAATTCTTGAGATTTTTTTATATTACAAGAGTGTCTTTCAGTAGTGATAAATATTTTTGTTTTTCAAATGAGATACTCCTTTTTTACTGAGGAATATTATTTTTAAATTTTAATGTACTTGCCTGATAAAAATCCGAACGATTAGTTTTTTAGATATTAAAATGCTTATTAAGGATAATGATCCTGAAAAATTAACAAAAATATAAAATAAATGTAACACGCCAGACATAGAATTTATTATACTTGGATTATGTTATTATAAATTATAAATATTGATAGGTTAATATAAATTACCAAAATGTTTAAATTACCATAGCCTTCATACCTCACAAACTCATTATCGTAGACCCTATTATCATTAGTATACAAATTTAAATAGTTCAAAATTACTTGCTTGAATTCTATCAATAATAACATCAACATTTCCATAAAAATTAACTCCTTAAATAATTTACACCAGAAAAGGAAGAATATTTCTTTAAAAAACAGATGTTTGTATCTTCACAAGATTTTCATCAACTCTATAAAAATATCAAGGATTTGAAAACAATTATATAGTCAATGTGTGTATTTTAAAACTCTAAAATTCCAAAAATCAAATTCTGAATAACAGTATTGTTAAAAAAGAAAATGAGGTGAGCATAATTATTGGCGATTTTCTCTATTGTATACGTAATAAATCATTATTTGAATAAAGGTCGGCTGAATCCGAACGAGTTAATGGTAAATTTTAAATTGGTCTACTTATGTTGTGTAATCTTATTGCAGTTAATTATATAATACAAGCATATTGCATAACAAACAATTTTCAAGCATAAAGACCATTCGCTGACGTCAAAGTTAAACGTATTCTATTTTCTCCAGCGTCACGGCCGCATACATGCGCCATCGTGTCAATCACACAGGTCTCAGTGGTTTTATTTATAATATTATTACGTAAAATATAAACGTGTATCGTATGAAACCGCTGACGTTATGATATAGGTAATATTTTGCCGTTAAATAACTGTTATACATACACACGTATATATATATATATATATATATTGATATATCGTGTACACAGTGCTGTAGTTGTTAGGTAACCTTTAACATTTCGTATTAAATTTATAGGTATATATATATCATACGCCGCAGTACACGTGCGCATAAGACATATGTATAGGTAAGCTCGGTGATATTTATTTGCACCGACTGACGTCTAAATGAGCACGCACTATACAACAGCAGCCGTAATAAAATGTTTTGTTGTTCTACATCCGACGTCGAAACTACCCCCATACGCCTTAGATCATATTATTATAATGTACGGATGTAGCTATGTGTTTATTTCCTCCCACGTCCTTCTACGTGTAAAATATTGTTCGGGTCGTCTTTAAAATCTCACCGTTGGCACACACCGTGCACGAAACAAATGCGCTGTCCATTATCCGCCGGTAATCGTTATTACGACGACTGATAACTGATTTCGGACAAGCGCATTTGTGTCGTGTACCGTATGAAAGTTTAAGGGCGGCGGACACGGTGGTGGACAAAATACATGTTATTAATTATAATTGTACGATACACATCCACATAGTATACTATGGATCTGACACACCTACGCGGTGGCAAAGGGACCTAAACCGCGAGTCATCGAGTTTCGATAGTGTTCTATTAAATATTAACGCAATAGCCGCTAGGGACGGACATTGTCAAAGAATTATGCAGTTTGTACTTAGTGGTTGTGTATATCTTATATTTTAGTATATTATGTGTGCCGTATGGGTATGATGTACCTACGCGTATGATAATTAGTTAACAATTTGTACCAAAATTTATTTATGATGTTTTTATTCAGCGGCGTGTACGCTGCTAAGTTCTAAATGTTGTCAAAACATTCTTATTTTACGTTTATAATACACTGGATCATCTCGTGGCACACAGCGGAGCAGGAATTGATTCGTATAAATAAGTTTACCAATTTTTTCATATACAAGTAAATTTAATTATTGTTTTGAAAAACATGTTTTGGATAATATCATAATATTATTGTGTTTAAGAGTATTTTTTTTTCGTGAAGTGCAGAATAATAATATATACTCAACGTAAACTAAAAACATATATAAATCTATACTAGCTAGTGTACTCGTATGTATACGAGTAGGTATACTGTCTTCCGTGAGTGGGAAAAATGTTATGTACTTTTTACTTTTAACAGTCTTTACAAAGGACAGTGGAATTGCTAATGCATATTATGCCTAGAGGTGGTTGCGATATATATATATATACGATATGTTCACGAAGTATACTTCAAGATTTAATTTTATAGTAGGTGTAATGTACACATTATACTATAGATAGAGATTTTTTTTGGAGTTTCGCTTACCATATCATCATCTAAATAAATATATGTAGAGTGTTTCATTATTAATACAAGATACTCATTATTTAAGAAAACATTAATGTTTTAAGAATATTTAAAAACAAAATTAAATTTTTTCTATATATTATCCTTATCAATTATTAATTTTTTAAATTACAACATACATTTTTAATTTCGTGTATTCCGAATCAGAATATTATGTAGAGTATTCAGTCAATAAAAATAGATACATTTTGGACAATCAGGTTAGAAGTTATAAACATTTAAAATACAGATGAACAGAGTAATGGACCAAAATTTTGAGAGGTACCCTGCACCACTCCATATCTCTCATATAAACTTAAAATTTTTATAACTCAAAGACTCCTCGTCCAAAATTTGATATTTATAAACTCTAAGTACTTCAAAAGTATTCTGCTTTGAGATAAGGAATTAAAAATACACATCGTCAGTAAGAAACCATAACATTTAAAATTTATAAAAACTTTAAAGAGTAAAAACTTTTTTAATAAAAAGCATAATTATAATCTATAGCAGGAGTATCCAAACTACGGTCCTCGGGCCGCATCCGGTCCCCAAATAAGTTTTCACCGGCCCGTTAAATAACGGCAAATATTCTAAAAATATGTATAGTTTCCATAGTCGCAGTTATCAGCTGTATTGGCTGTAATTTATAAATTATGTATGAAAATTAAATGTGTTCATACATTTTGGCCCGCTAAGAGCTTTTTTTATTTTATGTGGCCCTCGGATAAAAAAGTTTGGAGATCCTTGATCTATAGTATAAATTCTATACGTTAACGTTTGTACAATAAGTAATTTTTATATAGTTTAAAATAATAGAAAATTATAGAGTGGAAACCTACCTAGTAGTGCACTCAACATTTTTTTTTTTCATGTTGTTTTCGACGGCATCAAATAAAATTATGTAAGAAAAATATTTTTAAAATATTTATAGTTTTTGAAATAATGAGTGTCTTGTCTTAAATGGATCATTTGATATTGACATTTCTTGTTGATTTTGTGATTTTAGGAGTAAACAGCTGCAGAAGTATAATGATTTGTACATATTTATATTTTTGAGAGCAGAATAGATTGATATTTATATTATGTACGTATGTCACTAAACAATGTATTGTATTTACTCAAGTCACCGTGTCGCCTTCGTTGGGCGTGAGATTCCAAAATTGTACGATACATATTATAACATACTTTTACGTTAGCAATCGAGTGAATTTGTATTTGTTGGCACGTACTCATCAATTTGTCATATAACGAAACTACAATATAAGATCTTGTTTATGAATCACCCATTCAATATGTTTTCATAGGAAAAGCGCGTTAAAAAAAAAAAAAAGCCAGAAAGAAAATCGTAAATAAATTACTTTTTGGAATTCATTAGTTTTATTTATGTTCAACGACCGCGAGTTTTGAGCAATTAATAGCTCCCAAATGCATGTTTCGAATGTAAATAATAATTTCTTTCGCGTTCATTATACGCTATGTGCTTTTAGAATAATTGCTTCGAAAAAGTTTAGTGTTTGGAGAAACACTGTAAAATTTAAATTGTATATTATCAAACGTTTGTTGAGTACCACGTAGCATGTAATTAGAATAAACCGTAAAGGACAATCTGAATGAAAGAAAAAGAATAAAAAAAAGATTAAAGAAACGGGGTTTAGTTATTCTTATAATATTTTTAAGATACTGTATGTATATTATATAGTAACCGATTTTTATAACAGTTGAAAATATCACGCGCAAAGAGTAATACTAATAATAAAGATAACATACATGACTATATATGTACTGAATGATTCATAAATCTAGCAAAATCTGACTTTGGAATTTTTATTTATGCTTAAAATATGGTTAATATATTCAAATTTTTAAAGGAGTAAGGTCAATCGAAATTGTAATTTATAAAATGTTAAATAGATAAAAAAAAAAATTAAAATAATAAATTAATTAACATAAAAAACGATATTATATATTTTGTAGTTTATACTTTTGTAGAACCATTTTTAAGAACTTTTGCTTTTAGTACTTGTATAAATATTTTAATAACTGAAAAACTATTCGTTCAAATTTTGAAAGGGAGTATATATGAATTGATTTCAAAAAAATTATCCACTAAATAATTTAATTTTAAAGGAAGTTTTCATTCAAAAAATAGTAGTTTATATCACTATAAGATACTATTTAAGAATTTAGTATAAACAAATCTCAAGAATTTAAAAATAAGGTATCTCGCTGTGTATTTAAAAATTTCAAAAACCAGAATTTGTTTATGATTGTTATTAAATGAAAAACAGAGATCAGTATACTTAGCGAATCATTCTGTATGTATGATGTAATCATTAATATTGTCTATTCATTAATTTACAACCATATTATAATATATATTTTAATAAAATTGGGTATCAGCTAAATTCGACATGAGTTGTAAACGTAATGTATACTAAAACGCAATGTTCTGCAGTGTGTACAATAAATGGATATAATTGTATTTCTATGTATTCCCATCTCATTATATCATTAATCGTATTAATCGTTTGAAGATTAAATTAAATTTTGACAAATGTTTTAGCTTTACACATTTTTCCAAAAGGAGGAGTGTGTTATTCCGTCACTGATATAATTGTCACAGTATTTTTTTTTTATTGTTTATTTTCTTTAGTTAGAATATTTTTTGTTGCTGTATGAAATTTTGTTTTTTTGATGAGTTGACTGGTATGCTCATATAATGGTTTGTATGTTACTTTTCTCATCCGCTGATAAGTCTAAAACAAAAACAGGGATCGTCGATTATCTTCGTCATAATCATCGAGATATTTAAATTTAGACCGTTATCTATCATCGTTGTTCAAGAGTTTATGTGTTAAATAATTATTAATTATGCTATGCGGACTGCATTTATTTAATGACGAATTAAAAAGCACTGTGTTTAATGGGCTGTGATTATGTTCCTCGCTGATAAAATGTATTTGTTGTTGTTGTTGTTTTTTTTTATTGTATTTTCTTTATTTAATTATATAGAACGTATAAAATTGTTTTTGATTGCCTACAGTATTTATTTTTGTAATAATGGTCGCGAGGAAGGAGTGGTAGTACAAACAAATTAACAGCGAGGTGAGATAATTCCGAATACGTCTTAAATTGTATTTATTGTACCGATATAATAATAATTAGTTTCAAGTATATTTAAAATAATAATATGATTTAATTGATTAATTCAAACATAAATAAATACAAAGTAGATCCGTTTTGCTATTATAAAAATCACTCCCATTTTTAAAAATTAAAGTATTTTATTGACTATTTATCGTATACGTATACACAAACACACATCGTTGTAAAATCAATACATTAATCGCTCCGCTCAGAATCTAAAATTGTAAATAAATAAATATATTATTATTAATAAAAACAACAACAATAAAATACCAACGGTACGTAGTGTTCTCGATCGGTCATTCATCCATCCAAGTACTAACTACGCCCGACGTTGATTAACTATAGTGATCGGACAAAAACTGGTGTATTCAACGTTGTATAGAAGTTAGTGGAAGCTCTGTAAAATGTAACAATATTTAATTTGATTCACCAAGGGATTGGATAATCTTGGTAGTAAGTTATGATTGAATTTTGACTCATATTAAGTATAATATAATATACAATAATATTATATCTATGTATCTACATAGATACATAGATTACATTAACAATAATGGTATTTAAAAAAATAAATGGATGCTAAATGTTGACGCTGATCGATTACAGAATATTCGTATTTATCTTCTGGTTGGTAATAAACGATGTCACGCGTCATTTAGTCGATGTTTAAATTGTCCGGTATAGGAAATTTTACCAAATTCAATTCATTTGCAATATTATTTAGAGCAAAAAAACGTCAAGATTACCACGCATAAGATCAAACAAAATATGGCTGTCTACAATTTCGTCAAAACCAAAACCGCTGTCGAGCATTTCTTTAAAAATTTCATCGCTATTGTATTAGGTGGACACGACGCACAACTGACCAGCGATGATTACAACAGAATAGTCACCGATAATTTATTGATCGTCGACAGTCTGGTTTACTTAGTACCCGAATCGCTGTCGTCTCGCAACGATGTGTCACTTGTACAGTCCGTCGATAAATCTTAGGTAGGGTGGCTGTACAAATCGAAGACGAACAAACTTCACGCGGCTAGACGATGCGATTTGTAGATGTCGTGTGGAGCAGAGTGAAACAAGCCGATCTCCTGATACTATGTATGATATTTGCTCCGGGCGTCCCCACATCATTCATTTTCAGTGGAAAGGCATTCAAACGAGATAGAAATGACTACTCGGGTATGAGAGAGGGAAGATATGTAAAAGTGTTCGAATGGTACTCGATTGTAAGTCATCCACGTACGATCTTCAGTTATCCGCGGCACGACCGAATGCTACTTAGACCACTCTGGCGACTCGGTGGACGCCTCCGAAACAACGATTTTTAATTTTGATCACGTTAATAGTGGTATTTTTTGATTTTATTCAAAAATCAAACACTTTTGAGGAGTCGCTTTGAACTATACACTTAAAAACTATGATAATTTTATTCAAGTTACTTTATAAGTAATAGGTATTTGGTACAATAATAAAATTACTGTTTACATACACGATAAAATATTGTTTTTCTATTTTTGTACTGTCAAGTATATATCTATTTTATAGTTAAGCATTTATAAAATGTTAAATTTTTATAGCTATAACTATATTATTATATTTTATACACAGAATTACATTTTCATAACATTAAGATTAATTTTAGGTTATTGCTTATTTATATTACGAACCTAAAATAAGTTGGTATTAATTCAAAGGTTATAATGAACGAAGACTGCAGAGTATTATTTGCCAAAAACCATGTGCAAAATAATTAAAGGCAAACTCGAAAGTGCCTTTGAGGGATAAAAGTATAATTATATCGTTGAAATCAATAATATATCGTAATAATGTAACATTAAAACTTGCTTTCACAATTTCTGCTCTTGTATAACAACAATATTTAGTTTATATTATTTTGTACCAATCAGGTACACAAGAATACTACTGCGAGGAATGAATAATTAAAGAAGTCTGTGATGTTTTCGTCGAATGTTAGAAACTGTATACGATGAAATGTTACATAAGTAATTAATAAAGAGTACAATATGAGTATATCTATCGTTTTTCAAAATGTACAAATCATATTTTTTTAAACTTTGAGCGGATCGATTAATCTACTAGTTTGACAATGATTGGTTTTTTATGTCACTGTCATCAATCTTCACTTTTTGGAATAGTAAAAATATTACAACCTTCAACTTCAGGGGTGAATTCTAATAGATAATTATTAGATCTAGAAGGTATTTTTGTATACGTGATTGACGATTGCACACAATGATATCTTTAAAAATATAGGCTAAAGATTGTTTCGTATGTAATTGCTTCTATATATTACAATAAAAATTAAAACTCACCGTATTGGAATTCAAATGCCATTTCAGTAGTGCATTAGCATTGCCTTTATGTATTTTTATTTTTGAAAACGATTTTTTTTTTTTTTATTTACCCATAATATTTTATTTATTTTTAAAATATTTTGTAAAAAAAAAAACAGAATTATCAATCAGTTCAACGAACTGTACACACTATACAGAGTATACAGTATAAGAATTAAACAGCAAATGTGGGGTAATATTATCAGATGATAGAAAATATAATAATCAATACTATTATACAGTGACCAGCATCTATTTTATTTTGGAATATTGTTGATACGATCTATAAATAATTGACAATCAGTAGCCACGCGCCGAATCGAGTAGTTTGTAGTTTGTAGACTCTCGAACGCGTATAAACATGTCTCAGTATAAACTGCTGCTGTTTAAAGCTGAACGCATAGCTTATTTCCAACGTACCGATTAACCTAATGAAGCAATAACAATTATTATGAAAACAGATATGAATTTTTTGTCAAGTCTTCTTGAGATCGACTTTCCCATATTCTTGAATTTTTGATTTAAACATCTCCAAACATTGAAATATATCAATTTTTAAATATATAGTTTTTAGGATTTTGGGAGGATTATATCAAAAATGTGAAAAAGTCGATCTAAAGTAGACTTGATGACAAATTCATATCTGCTTTCACAATTTTTATCGCTTCATTATATCAATCGGTACGTTGAAAATATAATACACTATAATCCTACGTTACATGGTGTTAGACAAAGACAGAAAATCACCGCTTTCATTCCCTTAATTAAAATTTAACATATCCATTGCATTGATTTACTCGGTATCAATGTATTATCGAGATATACAGAAAAGCTACTTCCTAAGTATTATGTTTATCACGTCTTTCAACAGGGTTAAATTCCTCACTGAGATGTCATTTGCCCTTTTAATCATAATATTATGTTAATATGTATTTATTTTTTTATGAAAATGGTATATTTTATACTGCACATGTGAAATGCATTCAATTGTATTCGGAACGACAGAGAATGGTACTTCATAATAATAATATAGTCAGTCGGTTATACATATTATACATTTATACTATTTGTTTAATTTATCTGTTTTTTATTGTATATAGTATTATTTCTATAATTAGTATGCATCTGCACATTACGACATACTTATTTATAATTGCCACGATGTTCAAGTTCAAATTAACAATCACGTTACTGAGTTTCTCGTAAGAAAAAAAATGATGTTAATAGTTAGTAATTTGTGTTTTAATACATTCATATACTAGACATCATAATTTATTTTAACATAAAGATTTATAAAACTTCGATCAATAATTTTTTTTAGCGAAACCATGAATGTATTGATTTTACAATGCGGTGTGTGCTTTTCTTTGTGGTTGGAATCGCCTAATGGAACAGTTTATAAATACTTAAAAGTTTCAACTTTGACAGTGGTTTCTATGTAATATATTTTTATAAAATTCAAATTTTTATAGTAATATAATAAACAAAATGATTTCACAAAAATCTAATTATTTAATTTACCGTAATACTAAAACATATAACCAATCCTAAAATAAATCACTGTAATAACAATATAAATATATTACAAGATAATATTCTTAAATATAAGCTGACATAGTCTTCCCTCAGAATCGTTTTCGTATCCTATGATTTATCATTTTATTTAAATTTAATATATAGATTACAAGACAACGATACAGTTGAGTATAGTTACTGTATAGCAAAGTGATGGAGTCGAAAAATAGTATATGGTAAAAAAGTTTTATTTAATTTATTTTGGAAAAAAAAGTATTGATTTATTAGTGATATAAATAACAAATGATATGATGTTAAATAATTTAAAATTAAAAAATAATTAAGGAACTCAATGTCAGCTACCTAATTAGAACAAGTCTATATGTTGTCAAAATCAACACAATAGAATTCTTTACACAATAAAAATATTAAATTAAATTTAGCAAATAATTGCAATGTATAAAATATGTAAATATTTAGTTAAAAGCTGTATTTTATTAAGGTTCACATAATCAAGTGATATGTTTTTCTGATAAAACCATTAAAGTTATTTATTTTACTTTAAGTATTATAATATGTTGATATATTTTTTTTCGAAAATATTGCATTTATTAAATTTTTATTATAATTTATATTTATATCATATTATATAAACTTATACAACTTAAAATCATTTTTCTATAAATACTCGTATCATAAAACACATAAAACAATGTAAATAGATTAGTATCTATAAATAAATAATATTTTAAAATAAATCAAAAATGGATTGAGGCACGTAAAACCGTATATTTTTCTTCGTTCGCTGCCTTGAAGGCGCTTTTAGTTTTTATAGTATTCTTGGTTGTTTGTCACTAGTGCGGCACGAACTCACGGTTACAGTTGTGAAAAACAATAAACATCAGTTTACATCAAACGCAAGACCCGCTTTGCGTTATTGCCTTCTCAACTTTTACCATTGGTTAACCGGCACCTGCTTGTGGAACTATCGCCGAAAAACCCGCAAGTCCACCAGCTCTCTAAGGGGGTGTGCGAGAGACCACCCAGATCATCCAGAAAGTCTACCAACATCAGTCGTATTTGAGTGGAAAATCGCGTAAATCCACCAATACTTTAAGGAGGAGGGGGGTGTTAGACGCCGTCCAGGTAGTCGAGAATGCGGCGATTGAAGACTCTGATTCATATACCATAGATTTAAGTAGATTAAGTTAGTTTTATGAACGCCTTAACGTAATTGTATTTTGTACCCTATGGTCATTGCACCAGGCTGGATCGAACACAAGGTCCCTCTCTCTGTAATATAAATTGTACCATCCTTTTCACTGTTCCTTACTTTGATTTCCATCCCACTGCGTCTTCGTCGTTCGTCTAAAAGGTTGCTTATATGAGTAAAGTCGAACGTGCACGTTTAATTGCTTACCGGAAACTTAAGAAGCAAAACATAGTCTCGGTTAATCCGAGTGGTCCTTCGGGTATCTTCCTTATTCTCTTTCAGGCGTGTTCAAATTGTTCGAGAAGAAATATTTATTATTCTACCGGTGTATAGCGAATATCGTTAACATTTGTACTTGAAATGCTTATAAAAGATTAATTTGGTTTTTCTATAACAAATTTTAGATCTTAGACACAAAAAATTTTTTTTATGAATTTCTAACTATAAAATAATTAACTAATATTTGTAATTTATATGATGTTATCAAAATTCAAAGTTAAAACTTTTACAAAAAAAAAAAAATATTGTAACTAAAGATTTTTGAAATTATTTTTTTAATTGAGAAATAAACAACTTTTAGCATTTAAAACCAACAAATAATTTTTAATCTACTTTTATAAAGAAATCATAAAAAATATTGATAATATCTTAAGTCTATAAATACCTCATTAACAGTGATATATTTTGAAAATTTTATTGTAATTAAAAAAATCGATAACATAGACATTAAATGAAAATTTCGAGTATCTACGGTTATTCGTTTTAGAGTTACATTAAAAAAACAAAATCGATTTTTTTGAAAATTAGATTTGCATAAAAATTGATGTTTTTTTTCTTAATTATTTGTTGTTTTTCCAAATTATATTTATGAATACTGGGAATTTTCAAGTTTGAACTGTCAAAAGTACAAACCAGATCCAATATTATATCTAAAACTAGTAATTCTCTACTTTTTTGAAAATTGAAGCACTTTATCTACAACTTATCGCGTACTTATCTACGAAAAAAATACACATAATTGCAAAATTAATACTTTTTTGTTTCGCTAAGAAAAATTTATAATTTCAAGATGAATTTTATATCATTCAATTTAAAATTGAATGTTAGTTTTTTTGATTTTGTTTCCGGGTTTGAGTACTCAAAATTTACCAAAACTTATTTATTAAAAATTCTTCTGTATTTTGTTACTGACCACTCAATAGAATATAAGTTTTATATTCACCAGTGTTACCAAATTTATGAATTTCTGGTTATAGATTTCTTTTATCTAAATCTATGTATTTTTTTTTAAGGATTTATAAGTAATTAGCAGATTTATTAGTAATTTAGAGTAATTACCTACTTTTTCCTTTTTATATTTTTGGTTTAGCCTTAAACGATTTTAAATGTTACTACATACTCGTACTTACGAGTTTTAATTAATTCAATTTTTTTAATTTTTTGTATTACAATACATCAAAATTTGAATGGATTTGTGTTCAGTAGTTGTGGGGAAAGGTAGGTTTAAATCTCTCCAATCTCTCATTATATATTTATATACAATTCACCTATACATTTACAAGCTTTTCGTGTAAAATATGATAACGATTATCAGATAATCATTATAGTGGAATTGTGAACGAACTGTAAGAAATCTTAATGCTAAATTTATATATCAATAGAATGCTTTTTCAAATGTCAAATACAGCTATACTGATATACTGATTTAATCCTCTTTAGAAACTTCAGACATAGATATGAATATTATCTAATCATTAATTATTTTTAATAAGGGAAGACACTTTATTTTAGTATATACTCTGTAGTCTACGTATAATCTATACAATAGTATTATATATAATGATTAATCTAAACTATAATATAAAAAATTCATAATATCTAATTGGGTTTTTGGATATATATTTTATCAAACAGTTTAAACAAAATTAACTTCAGTAATTATAAATACAGATAAACAGTAAAAGTATTTTAACATTATAGAGGTAATGATTTTGTTATCATAGAAAGTTAATATAAATATTTTACTTGATTATACTGGAACCAAAATTCAAAAACACAAGAACGCCTATATCTTAACAACGTATCATAATAATAGTACCTAAATGACGGTTGAACGAGAAAATAATAACGATAATTAACTAATAAGTATTTAATTTTTATACCTATATTGTTCATGTATAATAACAGACTATTTATTAGATAATTTATAATTTTATTTAAGATAATGTTATAATCTAGGATAATTTTATATACCCTTTCGATTTTATAATACAAATTTTGGGAATCTACATATAATATTGTATTAGAAGAAGTAATAGTCGATTAGTTTAAACACGTTTTTTTGAACTTTCTATATAATTTCATAATTTTATTGCGCACAATATCACTACACCGATGGTATACTACGACTTATAAAATATTTTGAATCAATTGTATTTGAGTGTATATTTTATATTTATTTTAAAACTTTGCTGTACTTATACGAAACATCGTTCAAAATTAGTAAGCTTATTAAGTAAGATTTTAAACATAAGTAGGTATCTACTACAAGCTACTATAATAACTGTAAACTTTGAATTTACTATTTAGATATTCGTATATAATAAATAAATACATTTTTTCTTTCATAATAGTAAGTGTACTGTATACAATATAATATTATAAACTACGTTATAATTCAAGAGGTACTGTAATCGATTTTTTTTTACGTATCACGTTTTTGGTTATCAAAGAAATATGCTCAAGTTAAAAAAAAAATGTTATAAATGTGCACTTTGCTTTGACATTATGTGGCAAACTCTTCCATTTTATAAATCGTTATGCCTTACTATAGAAGTACCCGAAATTAAGTTAAATTCTTATATGCGAATAGGTCAATAAAATCTATCAGACCAACGACATATCAAATACTTTCTAATAATTCAAAGGATGCTCAGTGAATATTCGACATTTGAACGTGAGATACTTTCCTTTTAACATTAGCGATTTCACTTGAAGTGTTTAAAAAAATTATACAATATTTTGGCAGTTATTAAATATAAACTTATAAAAAAATAAATATTTATATTATACATAACATAAAATTAAAGCAAATTTATAAAAATTAAATAAAAGAGTAGGGATACTTGTAGGTATAGTAGTCAGGAAATAAATTTACGTCGCGTTTAATGTTGGACGGACACTTTAATTAATTTAAAGATAATAATGTATAATATTATAAAGTGCCATCGGCGACCGTATCTCCCGCCAGCCGGACCGGTCCCCGGGTCGTCGTGCTTTCGCGGACGACGATAAGCAGCCGCGGTCTTTACGATAATGACCGCGACATACTGGTCTTAAATTATTTTTATAATATTTTTATTTCTGCTTTTTGTTTAAAAAAATTATTTTCTGGGATATGTTCAATCGTTTCACAAGACAACTTCACTATAAAATATAATATAGTAAATAGATGTATATAATACAAATCCTTTTACTATATGATTTATCAAATTATAATATTATGTTATAATGAATCGATAATAAGTTTAAGAATAATTAAAAACAAGCTCAATTACTTTAGTTAAAAAAAAACTTAATTATTGTAAAGCCTGGTTGGATATAATAATAAAGTACAATAATGGGTTTTGTTTATTGTAAAATATGAATAATACGAAGAAAATAAATGGCGCTCAATTTAACAATATCGTCAGTCGACAATGCTCACTATAAGCATTAACCATTTTGTACCGGGATCAAAAAGATATTTAAATAATAGACAATCTTTAATTACTTTTAATAAGACGATAAAACCTATTTAAAACCGTGAAGTTATGTATAATTACGTATATAAAATATTGTATTTGTTTTTGTATCTTAATATCGTATTATGCATACTATTCGTATATTTTAAATTTATAGTGATCATTATACTATTGTATTGTTGTCTTTGTAGTTAGAATTTTTTATTTTCAGGAATATAAATTCCAGGTCGCATAAAAATTAATTTATTCTTATAAATTAACCTTGGGCCACTTAATCATGTTTTAAGTTCCTTGAATTATTTAATATTAATTCAGTATTGATTCATTAAATGTTTAGTGATTGTTCACGCAACCCGGGATTAATAAAAATATGTGGACAAATTGAAATATATAAATAAATATATTTATTGCTTGGGTACTTTTTAGAGCAATACAAGTAGAAGTCGGAGAAAATCATTGAATGGACAAATATTTGTTTGAGGTCTAATAGATTAATCTCGGAAAAATGTCAAGTTCATAACTCCGTTGGTTAGGAGATCCTCTTGTTTAGCATTTTTAAATATTTAATATCGATTATACCTAAATTCAATTGTATTTTACTTACCAAGTTTATAATCAGCAGCTAGCTAGACGAGTAATAGGGAATAATTTAACCAATGGTGAGTTCAATAAAATTATCTTCTATTTTATTTTAACATATTACCTAAAAAAATTAATATATACTTGAATAATCTGTTTGTTGGTAATATAATATGACGAAGTCTAGAGTTACCTGTTGGACTTTATGCTATGATATAAAATAAAACATTTGTATGTAAAGTATGTAAATCGACAAACAGCAGTCACCTAATCATTCATACAAATATTATAATTAATTAAAATACATTTTTCTTTGCGTGCGATTGAATTTAGAAATATTTCAGATAATTGTTTTGGCTTCAAGTTTGTAAATAAATGTATAATATAATAATATATTTCAGATGGTTAATAATGAATGAATAGTTGCAGCTATAACTTAAGTTTCTAAAAAATGTAAACGAATATATTTTTACAACGGTACTATTAAAACTACAAATACTTTTCGATATTTGGTTTTGATATGTTTAGTCAATTAAAAAAAAAATGTATTTAGTTATCTTTTTATGTTAAAAGAATAGAATGCCTATTATATAATTTATTTTTTCAATTTTACAAATATTTTTTGATTAATAATTTATCACTGTTATAATATATAAAAATATTTGTCCTTGTTGTTTTTGAAGTTATAGATATATACATAAAATGGAGTATAAACTATCTAATATAACTTGGGTCAAATCTTTATGAACATTTTTTTATTATTTTAATTATGTACTTGTAAGTTTTTTTTTGTTTTTTTGAGCGATAGTTTTTAAAGTTGCTTAATTTTTTTATGTTACAAAAACTATAAATAACAAAATGGTAAATATACATTTTTTAATAATAAAGTAATATTAACTTATGATGAGACTTTTTTAAATTACGATGAAATAGATTGCTTCAAAACAATATTAAAGAATGGTTTTCCGTTTATGATTTTAGATTTTTATAATACGTATAATGTATATTATAGATATTGTCGATATTGGCTATGTTTGTTATTTTTTTCTACTGAAATATTTTTGGTTAAAGATGTTTTTATATTTGAAAAAGTTGATATGATTGTGTTTGGCAGGTGCACTTAGAACTTCTATATAATATGAAACGTTCAAAGATGACAAGTGACAACAACATAGTGGTACTGCAGTTTCAATTGCTACAGATTGTATTATTTGAGATAGCATTGCTGTGGATTAAAAAATAATGAGTTTTATTGGATGTGATCATCGGTTGAATATACATATGTTATAGTCCAGATGGAAAAATCAGTCATTGTATACAATGTCTGAGACATTTGGACAAAATAAATAATGAATTTTTAATATCCGTATACTGCAGGCTGAAGCATAGACGATGCATAAAATCATTTTTTTTTTTTTTTTATTAAAAAAAAAAAATTGCTTCAATAACAAAGGTTATTAGCATGTAAATTACATTTTAAAATTAAAATTAAAGTTTTTTTTTTCACTGAAGTATTATTATGTAAATTAAATTAAATTAAATTAAACAGTTCAGATATTTTTAGGAAGTTTATTATTTATAAATTTGATTCTTTGTCGGGTCTTATGATTTTTGATAATTGTTCGGGTAGATCGTTTTTTATATTGAGCTTTTTATATTTTAAACACTCGTTAATATATGTTTTACTGTTATTCATGTTCCGTATGTGGTATAAATTGGCGGTTTTTCTTTGGCAATTAAGAAGCCGTGTGTAAATTGTGTGTCTTATTCTTATTCTGTTTAAAACTGTTTCGTTTTTCCTATTGGTGTTTGAGAGCCACTTGGGGGTTGTTCTTTTAATTTCGCCTTTTTGATTTTGTTTTTTCCATAATTTTTTCCACTCTATTGCGTATATGTTTTTTATTTATTTTTTGGTGTTGGGTGGGTTTGTGTTTGTATTTTTGATTAGTTTGATTGTGTAATTTGCTTGGCTATTTTGTCCACTGTTTCGTTTTCTTGTATGTTGGTATGTCCTGCGGTATCCATATTATTATAATTTTTTTTGTTTTGTGCGTTAATTGAATTTTCTATGTTTGCTGTTATTTCGTTATGATTGAATCGGTTTTAAAGACTTGATAAAATGCTTAGTGAATCGGTGAGAATTAACCAATGTTGCTCGTCTTGATTTGATATATATATTTGACTGCTTCTATGATAGCAGAAGCTTCGGTGGTATAAATAGAACAGTGATCGTTCATTTTTTTTTTTTTTTTGTATTAACGGTGTGATTTTTGTGGTGACAGCAATGCCGACTCCTTCTGATTTTAATGCGTCGGTGTATATTTCTGTATAGTTATTATATCTGTCTTTATTTTCATTTAATTCGTTTTGTATGTTTGTTCATTTGTTTATTTTTTTTTTAAACGTAGGTATTTAAACAGATGTTTATTTCAATACTTGGTGTTCAAGGGGGCTAAACATTTTTATTTTATAAAATATTGTTAGTAATACATTTTAACCGGTGCTTAATACTGAAAGCATCATTCACCTCATAATTATTTTGACAGAAATATATATTTTATTTTTACCAATTTAATATAACCGTTTGTATGTATTCATATATTTCACGGTATTCCACTTTTTCTCAATCATTTTTTCATCATTTTTAAATATTATCTTGTCATTTTTAAGGGATTTTATCTTAAATATTTTATTCTTTCCAACAATAACAAACACATTTATTATTCGTATAAATTATATTGTTCTTATTTTATTTTCGAATAACGTTTTTTAAAAAGTTTATGATAATACGAAAAAACACAATAAGTTGTAATCTAATATTCATATTAACAGCGTCAGTAGAAATTAATACTGATATGTACCATCAAGTTATGACATAAGATATTATCATGACTATAAAGGTCAAAATGACAGTCTCTTAAAATATTATAAGAATACCTATAGTATATATAAATACATAAACGTGGGTGCTTCAAGACTCGAGCACCAATTAATATCGTTTTTTTTTTTTCAAAATAGTTCATGTACATTTTAGATTCTAAGTAAACTGATGAAGATATATTTATTTTACAATAATAAATTTATATTTATTTTTATGGTTGTCATCACCTTTTGAAAAACTCAATTCTTCGATTTTTAATTTTGAGGGTCATTCTTGGTAGTAAATTAAATCTAGTTCATACCTGGTATTTTTGAGGTAGTTAAAACTAAAAATGTTGCGTAATTTTCTTAATAATTAGAAAAAAACTAAATAAGTAGGGAATTTTTATCAGTTTTTGATTAAATAGATTTTTTTTTTTTTTAATTTAAAAATTAAGAACAGTGGATCCTTGACATTTTTACTAAATAGTCATATTATAATTTACTAGATATAATTTTAATAGTACTTATTATTGTAAATAAATATTTGAAATTTTCGACTTTTTTTTAAATTTACGTACAATAAAATTGTTGTTTTAGAATAAAAACGTTTGAAATATTTATAAAAAATTCTTCAAAAGTGTTTGTAAGCGGAATTTAAAAATAAAATTAAACGTAAAGTCACGTTATTTTTTTTTTTTGTTATTCAATAAATGTTAAACATAGAAATTTAAAATATTTCATTATTGTTTAAACCAAAATTTTTTATGGACAATATTTGAAAATTGTATAGAAGTTATAAATTTAAAAATGCATATTATGCATAATTTTGCATAATTCATGTTAAAATGTTGATAAAATTTAATATTTAATTGAAAAATAACACTTTTAGTTATTATTTTGTGATTAAAAGGGGTTTTGAAGTTTATATTATATATAATAAAAATGTATTAAGTTTTATAAAATAATAATGTAATTATATTACTATATGTTTATAAAAAGGTTCGCGGTATTAATAAATTAAAATTGGTTTAAATATTTTGAAAATGTTTTTGTTATTGTTTGTGCAAATAATTAATATGTTTCTAATAGTGAAAAGTTTTCATGAATAATATTTTTTGAATAACAATACGATATATTTAAGAGAATTTTAGATATTATTCAATCAATAAAATCGTTTTTTTTGTAAAAACATGAATTTTCTCTAAAATACAATTTAAAATTTTTATGAGTAAAAATTGTGTTTTAACTACTATAGACTTATGAAGAAATTTTCATTAAATAATTTTCATGCCTCAGCTTTAAAAATTTAAAATTAATTAAATTTTACATACAAAATAACTTGCAAATATTTGAGATTTTGATGAATATTGTAAATATTTAATTTCCAATCTATGTAAAAAACTTTGCCTATATATTTTAAATTTTATAAAGTTGCTAAATGAACAAATTATTAGGAACTTTTTATGTTTAGAGACTGAAATATTTTTTTTTAAATATGAAATATTAAATTTTTTTTAACAGTTATATTAATGATATTAATACATTTATTATTAGTTGATATATTACTGTTCTTAAATATAAAGGTACATAATGCTGTTATGATGCAAATATCTTATATATATATCTATAATAATGTATAATTTAAAACATTTTTATACATTTTTTGTGATTATAAAAACTGTAAATACACTAAGAATATTAAATAATAAACCAATAACCAATAATAAATGTACGTTAAAATAAATCTTATTTAATTTTTTGAAAAAGAAATTTTTTCATTAAGATATTAAAATATTTCATTATTTTATACTTGATGAAATTTTCAGAGCACTAGGAGTTTTATACTGAATTTTCAAGCTTTAGACTAACCGTAAACATTTTTATTAACAACATTCGTAAAAAAAGCTAAAAACTCTCATACATTTCGTTCCTTTATATTAAATAATATTACTTCAATAATTTGTTTAAATATATTTTGCATAACTTCGAAAATGTAGCTTAGTAGTTTTTAAACGTATAGAAATACACGGAGTATAATTCAAAATAACTGATCAAAATATTGTTCATGAGCAATAAGTCGTAAACTTCCGTGTTTAAATATTTGATGTTAACAAGTTACTAAGTTCAAAAATCGATTGTATTCTGTTTGTAACTTTATAAAGATACGCTGCAATGGTAATAAGTTATTAAGTCATTCTAATTTGAATACTTACAAATGCATCAACTTAAGTTTATTTAAATGATATTCGTATCACTATAACTTACTTGGTGTTACTGAAATAAAAATTCACTAGAATTATATTGCTACCTATATTATCTGTTTATACTTTACATTTATATTTCAATTACTTTATTAGTATATGTTTGTTTTTATCTAAAGAATAAATACATCAAAATTAAAGTCAATATATTCTTCTGACTTCTTTAAATTATTCTCGATTTCTTGATATTATGATTAAAATTTCAAACGACCAAATGAATATGATTTGAATAACTATTATTTATTTAATACAAATTGTATTTATACTAATATATATTAATGTATCAATGTAATTTTATTATAAAGTAAAAAATTTAACAAACCTGTGATTAGGATAATTATCATACTTCATTTAAATTTGTAACGTTTTATCTATTCATTTTAATTCATTAAAAATGAATGCCGCTTAGAGCTTATATTTCACATTATATATTTTGGTACTATTTTTATGTGTGATCTATCTAGCGTAAGTGATCTACCAGCTACATGGCAGTGGTGTTCGACCAAAACTTGTTTTAAAGAATATATTTACTGGTATAGCAAATAGCATGATATGATTATTACCTATTTATTATTGGTTTAATTAAGATAAATAAGCTCTGACGCACTTTATTTATAACGATTATACAAAAATGTACTACAATTCAAAAGTTATACTTATACAATAATCAGTCGATCACGCTTTGTTAACATATTACGTGCTTTATTTTTTTCTGTTCACATTCCAGTTTTTAATGTAACATCTTTTTTATAATTTCATCGAAAATGGGTTTTTTATACTAAGATATTACAAGTGAAGAAATTGAATGTAGAAATTATTTGAAAATTAAAGGATTATTATCGAATAATAACGAATTAAATGATATGAGATGTAGTGACACAAAAGACAATGTTGTTTGTGGAGGAAATCTAAATGAAACAACAAAAAAAGAGGAAAAATAGGATTTAGATGGGAAAATAAAAGTAATAATGTCTTTGAGATAAACAAAAAAAGGTTGCCAAACTCATCGATCTTACGTACTGACAATAATTTTTTCTCGTATACTAATCTGAACGGTAAATTTCACAGTCATTTTTCGCTAACCGAATTAGTTGAATTGATTTAGTATTGGAGTTATCTTATTTAAGTTTGACAAAAACTACTTGGATTGGTCATATCTATACGGAAGTAATCTGGTTTAATTTATGCCAATATATAAATGTTGATAAATTTTTAAAAGAAAAAAAAATAGAAAGTACTGGATTATTAATCCAGTACTTTCTATTTTTTTTTCTTTGTATTATTAATACAAATTGTCTCGTATCAATTACAATTTTGTAGGTACATATTTAAAATGAAATAAAATCAATAACTTGTTTCCTAATAAATCATGTTTTTTTCTAAAATAAACATTTCAAAAAATATTAACAATAACTGATGAGTAGATCACACATCTTATTTCAGAAGATTCTAAAGTGAAAATCCTACTCAATGTTTTCGTTTTCACCGCACACTTAGTATTATTGCACATTTTCTTATTGTGACATACTTAAATTGTACATTTTCATTAAATAAAAGATTTTAAAAATATATTTACATATCACACTTAACAACAGTACTACAATTTTTCCAAGTAATTGTCATATTAATTTTTAATATATTATATTAATTCTTCATCGTATTTTTAAATATTATAACGAAGTTTATTCAAGTGAAAATTATTATTTCGTGTCTAATATAGTATTATTATTTTTATATTTAGTTCATATAATAACATTTCCATTTTGATTTTAAACAGTGTTATACGTTATTCACACAGTCTTGCGTTTGAACTGCTATACAAGTTATTTTTGACTGGGAGTTTTTGAATTTTATTCAGATTGTTTACTCGTTGAGTAATGACTGCATGTATAAAAAGCCAGAAATTTGGTTTGATGTTTAACCGTTTTAGAATGTAGAGAATTCACCATATCCTACATTGTATGCTTTTTACAGATATTGTATGTTATATTCTAGTTTTAGAGTGAGTTTTTTTAATTTTTTAGAAACTATAAGTACTTCAACATTTATAAATTTATAGTTAAAAAAAATATTTTAGAAGAAAAATAATTTACATTTCTTATTATATTATAATTTTTAAAAACTTTTTGAAAATAACCATTTTTTTTTCAGAGCATTTCTCAAGAAGAGTATGAGAATATGAAGTAATATTGATTTAATTTTATTCTGTCAAGTTTCAATAAGGTACAATTGTTTTATTGCAATAGAATTTTGGGATTTAGTTAATTTACTCGTATTTATGCTTATTGCTTATATTATATTATAAAATACAATATACCAAGTTGTTATTATTTAAACCAATTAATGGAAAATTTTATTAGAAAGAAGATATTTCTATGAGAGATTTTTATTTTATTTTACATGCAGTTTTGATTGAGATAATATAATAAATATCTGTTTTCTTTTGTTTTTTATAGTTTAAACATAGTTAATAATTTAATCATTATTTATAATTTTGATAAAAAAATATTCAGGATTCATAGTAATATGTAATTATGTTTATATTCTTGTCTAGCAGTAAATAGTAATACGATTCAATGTATTGTACTTATCATAATTTTAATATTATAATAAAAATTTTTATTAAATTTAAATGCCTATTTTTATAAGTGTACATATAATACTTATAATACAAAATAATAATTATTTAAATAAAGAAACCAGAATAGTGTTTTTCACATTATATTATTTCTACTGCAAAAGAATCTAACACAGGTTGTCTAAAAATGTGTATAACTTATAAGCATATAACTTAAAACTCGTTGAAAACTTATTTTTCAAGTTAAGAAAATTAATCAAATTTTTAGACAATAAATAAATAAATACAATGTAAATATTTTAATATTTTAATACAATTAAATTAAACAATGAATAAATAAATAAAAAGGCTTTTACTTTGATAAAATTTAATTCAGAATTTAATTGCAGTCCCATTTTAATATATTATGTTATTTGTTATTGTGTTATTTGCATTATGGTAGATTATAAATAATATGATTTACCATTATTTACGTTTATAAGTACAAATTGTATTTTCTATAATTATACAGCATACACTGTAAAACGCCGTTTTTTGTATAAGTACAAATTATATAGATAAAAAATGTAATTAAAAAATATAGTACAAAAATTGACAATGGCTGTAAATAAAATACAGGTATATAGATATACTGCTACACCTATATGAAATATACAACTATTATTTATAAATATCTTACTATATAGGTTAAAAATTATTATTTTTATTATGATATTTACAAAATTTTTCATGATTAGTTTAATTTAAAATTTTTATTTTAGATAAAACGCCAAAATATTATAAGATGATCCTTTTTTTCTCAAAGTATGATATTATTGAATTTTTCATATCTTATAAAGATTTAATTATTCATAATATGACTAATTTAAGTTAAATTTACAATAAAATACAATAATTAAGTTTTAACCTCGATGAATAATTAAAATTAAAATAAGTAGTTAGTTTATAGCATGTATATGTGTAGTTACTTTATAGGTAGTGTAGGTAAGTATTAATTTAAAATCAACTAGTTGATTCTCATACTCAATAAATATTATTGTATTTTACTACTTTTACATTTTTTTTTTTTTTTTATATATATAATGTTTTTTAACTATTATACGAGTATTTAAGTTAATAATACATTAAATACTATTATTGCATAATAAAAATACTATAATTGATTGAAAATATCTGTATGTAAGATATATTCGTTTTCTTACAGATTATCAACTATTTTTAAATATGAAAATAAATTATATTATGATAAATTATTACTATGATAAAAAAAAATTGGATTCCACATTATTTTTAAAATAAAAATCATATGCTCGTATTACTGATAATGTAGATTGTATCTATAATTTTATGATTATAAATTATCTTAATTATATAACTAACTTGTATTACAATTTGCGCTTAAGATTAAATCAGAGTCAAAAGCTACAAATGCATAGTTCTTTTAAAACTATTTTGCTACCATAAAATATTTTTTAACACGAATTCACATCATTGATCATTGTGTAAAATATATTTTCTCACTAGACTGAAAAAAAATAAAAAAGAAGATAAATGTTTTTATATATAAACTTAAATATGTAATTCACTATACTAAAAGGTTCAGACTTCTATTTCTTTTATTCAATATATCACAAATATTATTATACTAAACGATACTTATAGTAAATAAAATAAAGTAGATTAATACTGTTAATTATAATAAAAATGCATTTTAGATTACAATTTATACTTTCAATAGAATAATACTTAGATACAAACTTTTCCAAAAATGTTGTATGTAAAAGTTAACATGATAAATATTATTTACCGAATGGTTTTAAAATTATCTTATAATACTTGTTTAATATTCATAGAAATGCTAGGTTTTATTTTATTTTCTGCAATTAATAATGACATTTTTACATAGTCTGAATGTTATTTAATATTCTAATTTTTTTTATTAAAATTAATTTCCATAAAATTCACGTATCTCTGATTTATAATTGTATTATAAGCAAACAATCGGTATGAGTATAACTAAGAATAGACAAAATTCATACATAGTAACCATTCATTATATGAAATATACTTTGTAATAATTTGGTACTGAAAAAAAATAAATAGTAATTTGATGAATATAGTTAGTATAGATAAAATAATTCCAGTTATTATTAAGTCCCGACTAATATGATAAGTAAATTTATAAATCTAAAATTGGTTAACTTTTTATTTTATTTTTAAGAGGTGATATTTTTACAATTATTTATTTATTTATTTATTTTTTTGATAATTGGTTAGTATCAATAAGTAGTAAAATGATACATAATCATCTTGAAAAAGTTATAAATTAATAAATTATTTTTAAAAAAATAATAATAATAATTATGTAGTTAAGTATTGAAAAATTATACAATTAATTTATTTTTCATTATTTGATAATACAAGTCATCATAGAGAGAAGCTATTTTAAAATTGATGGGCATTAACAGTTAAGAATTTAGAATATGCAGATGACATGATAACAGCGGAGAAACTTAAGATAGTATGTGTATAGAAAAGTAGCTAAATAACTAATGAGTATTGGAAAAATAATTGGACCAACAATTAACGAACAACTCAAAACATTTAGTTTTATCCCTTAGGAACCTAACGTTTGAAAGGGTAGTAAATGTTAAACACCTAGACTCAGTCTTTTAAAATGTACTTCTTAAAAGTATCTGAGTACAGATACAGATATTTACTATGATAATAATACATTTAAACATTTTAAATACATATTTAAATATTCTACAAAAAAACATTTAAATACACTTAAAAATATTTGAAAATATTATAACTTATAGATACTTTCAAATACTTAAACATTTTTAAATATAATTTATTTACTTATCTTGAAATTTTATTTTAATCAAAATAAAATTTTTGGGAAAATTGTATTATGTTATTTATATTATATTATATAATTTATTGTGAATAGGATTTTAATAAAGTAGAACGAAATAAGCCTATAGTCAATTAGTATTCAAAAACAAAATGTTTGAGAAAAACCATATGTAAGGTTTATGAATTTATAGTACAAGAAAATAACCAAATATGAATGGAGAATAATTATCTAAGATGAACTAATTTAGACACATAACAGAAGTATGCCGTAAATTAAACTCGGGATAGACATAATGAATAGCAAAAGGCAAGGTATTATGATAAATTAAGAATAAGAGACTTGATAAAATAGACCAAAAGGATGTCGAACTAGGCTTAAAAGGGAAATAGGACCTCCAGTTCCAGGAACAAATTATAGAAAGTCACTAAAATAAGTCATTAAAAAAAAAAATTAAAATCCAAAACTGTTGTAATTTATTTAATAGATAACAAATTTTATCATATACATATAAACACTAATTATTTTTAAAAATAATACATTTCGTTATATTTATTTAAAAACTTTTATTTAATTATTTTTAAACTATAAAAATATAATAATAATAATAATAAAAAAAAACATAAAATAATAATAACAATTTTTTTTCTAATGCATCAGCTGCATAATATTTTTGTGTGAGCTGACAATGGCTTCTTTAGAAAACCTAGCCCTTAGTATAAAAATTATTGATTTTGTGATCTTTTATTACTATGCAAGTATATTGAGTATTTTATTTTGATAACCTGTTTTCGAAGAAACAAAATGCTAATTAAGTACTTAAAATATTGTACATATTAAATAAAATATTTTTTTCAATTTCAGCTTCCGTTTAGTATGCATGATTTTCCGATTAGTATAGACTTAAAAATATAACTGTTGGCTTCTACATAAAAACGACCGTTTTTAAGTTATGTCTTTTAAATGCTATACCTGCTTATGTTCAGTACGATTGAATTAGTGTATGTTGTAGTGGGTTAATTAAAATATAGTTTGTTAAATTGATTGTTTAAATATTAAATTCAGCGTCGTTATATTTTTCGGTTATTATAATATAGGTAATTAAAAACACTCATTAGTACGGCGTAACATTATGTGTTTAGAGCACATATAGAGCAGACAATGTATAGACATTGCAGCCACGGGCAAAAACCATGATACGCATATTTTTATTGAAAAATAATGTTTATCGAAATACAAATCGAAAAATGTAAAGCATACATACTCATTTACAGATAACCATATAAAATGTATAATGGAAATAAAATATATAAAATATATCGACGCTTGAATGATCTTCCGAATTGAAATTTCCCGCGGGAAAACTGTTTTTGTAAAGTTCTGCAAACGGGTCTCATATATTTTTGGTGTAGGACCTTTATACGTATATTTACATACATATCATAAGATGTTTATATTATAAATAATATGGTATATTCATATATTCTAAACTTGGTGGTTTATATTAAATAATATACCAAATTTATATTCCATTACTCCTTTGCGCGGTATAGAACTAGATAAATAGCGAGTTAGAGCTGTCTTAAAAATATTTTGATTTAGGATGAGTAAGTAATTTTTAACAAACGTAAAGGTTTTTAATAGTATATAAAAAGTGTATAGCAATTTTATTTAAATCAAAAAAAAAACTTTAAAATAGATATTTTAGATCAATTACTGTTCTTGAACATTAAAATCAAAAAAAATTAACGTGAAAAGCTCGGTGTGTATGATAATCTATTTACGGAACAATGTACAGTTTGAGCCTTTTATTAGGAATAATCTGGAATCAAGGTGAAATGTGCGAATGAACAGTTTTTATTTAATAGCCAATTAGTCACTGTATTTACATAATATTAAATATATTATTATATTAAATTTTACATATTATATATATTATGTATGAAGTACTCCTACTACGAAACTTAACTCTCTTATTTTTATGTAATTATTTTATTTTATTTATTATTTTATCAATTAGATTACTGTCTAAACTTGTAACTGATGGCCTAATAAATAATTCTGGGAAAAAGTTATTTTATATGTTATGTAGTAAGTGAATCAATCGATGTCTGTTTTTTGTGTCGAGTAACTTTATGATCATGCCTTCATAAAATTAATACTATTTAACGTCGATGGATTGCTCTCTCAAGAACACTAAGAGAATTTTTATAAATGAAGGTCTCTCACAGTTTTCTTTTTCTAAATCAGTGGCAACCTGTTCAAGTATTTGAGGATTTAAAATCATATTACAGATTTTCTTTTTGTTGGACTTCTATAATTCTGAAGTGTAAGTCCATAAAAATATAATCTTTGTACCATTTTTTTTTCGAGATATTGGCTAGTTTTTTAAAGAGGTCGTGTTTGTTTTTACTTGATTTATTGATTCCAGCGTAAACAATTTCAAATTCTCCCCGTATTTACCTAATTTCATGCTTTTTTCGATAAATGACTAGTATCAATAATGCATACTTTTTTTCTGTATCGTAAGCTCGCAAAAAAAAAAAAAAAAAAAAAACTGGAGTTAAAATTTAAATCTAGGAATATGATAAAAGTATGGAAGTAGTATTGAATACTTCGTGTACAGGTTACTGTGTTTCACTGTTGTTGGATATATGAAACCAAAATTTAGTTTAAAAACTATTCTACTATAGACAATAAAAATCATGTCACATTAAGTCTGCTTTTGATAGAAAAAACATGCGAAGAGCTATTTATTATAAGATGATAAATCACAATAGTATGTATTTTTGTCGGTTTCATATTTTTATGTAATAGTGTTATGTTTTAATACATATGTCCTAGTACCTATCATGCGTATTTAAATACTGTTTTGTCGTTATGATCGAAAACCATTAAAAATAAATAAATAAAATAGCCTTAAAGCCTTAACGTTAGGTTAATGAGTACCGTAGAATTATTCAATCTTGAATCTAATAGATTGCTTAATATTTACTGTACAACGCTTATATTAGACGTAATTAAAAAAAAAAAAAATTGAACTGAAAGGCTTTATCGAGAAAATGTATTACATAAAGATTTAACCAGGACAAAAGAAAATTATCCTGTGGTTACTGTATATTTAAAAATAGTATCGGTATATTTTATTAATCAAGTCAAATAATTTTTTTTTACAATATTTATGATTAAACTCATTATTACAAGTCGCATCTTTTTAAAATTCACAGCCAATGTTCATAAAAATGTATTATAATTTATTAATTTAATATTTTGTGATCATTCATAACACTAGATACATGTTTTTTTATAATATTTGAAATATCTCCACATAAAATTAATTTACTTAAAATTGAGCAAAATACCATTTGAAAGCCATACTTGCAGATTGCAGATGTAACAAAATAACCTATGAATCGTCAAATTTAAAAATTTAAAAAGGTATAAATTAATAAATTTTGAATAATTATCTTCCATCTCATCACGAAATATAATACACCACACATAATATTAAATTATGTACATTTCATCTAAGTACTAAAAATTTATATTAATTATTTGTATCTTAATCTTTGACTTTTTTACACATATGATTCCATATAATCCCGATGAAAAAATATATTTTAAAATTGTCTCACCAAGTAGCCATACTATAAACTAGCCCTGAGGTAAGTATATCTAAGTGTACATGTCACAAAAAGAAATGTTTTTATTAAAATAACTTATTGTATATTCCATTTTTGGAGGAAAATAATTTTACATATATAGTGTATCACGTGTGGTTTAATGCGGAAGATCGTTATAAAACGTTTTTAAAATAAAATAAAAGAATACAATTTCCTTCAATGCCGACTTGGAGTGCATACACGTGTACAATTTAGAGAGATTAGTGGTTCTATAAATAGTATGAATACTCAGGTTTTAAGTTGTGCCGGAACTGCTGCAAAACGAAAAAGCTTAACCACAAATCCAAAGTTAGACTATACAATATATTATGTACTATACTCAGTAGTAGAAAAGTAGAATTATTAGTATTAGATTTTAGTATCGTGATGGTCGTGTTATTTGCGAGCAAGTGTGCAAAATTTTTCACTTTACGTGTATCTGTGGTTTTCCTTAACCATAAATTGTGTAGTCTTCCACTTTGACTGAACTAGATGGAAAATAAATAATTTTCATAGTCAAAGTCTGTACTTGTATATGCATTAGTGTGAAATAATGTAACAGGTTAGAATTCTTAAATTTTAAAAAATAAACGTGTATATAATAATATTGTAACATTTTTTACGATAACAAAATATTATTTTTATCTTTTGTTGACATTTTTCATTTTTAAAGCGATCTTTAGACAATAATATTTCATATAATTAGTTCAATAATATTATTAACGTTAGTCGCTATTTTTTAGATGGCCAATAAATACCAAAAATTTATTATTTTGAAAAAAATAAAAACAAGTAAAGTTTTATTATTTTGAATTATTAAATAAATAAAAATTAAATATGTCCATAAAAAAAATGAATAAATGTTTTTTTTTTAAGCAAAGGTTTATTTTATGAAAAACAAATGTCTGGTAAAGTGGATAAGATTTTCACTACCTATGTTTAAAATGAAAATTTGAAAATATTAAAAATGTCCTTACTAAAGTACTATCTAGATTCGATTAACTATTAAAAAGCGATATTATTGGTTTTACTCTCAAAAAATAGGTATTATAAGTAGTCAGAATTGCTTATCTAAATAAGACCAAATTTTTCGCTTAGAATCGAAAATAAAAAAATAATTACTATATTAGAATATACTTAACAATATAATAAAATAATATGTATTATCAACAAAACTATGGAATCTGACTTCTTCATTTATACTTTTATCCAGAAATATTGTTTCGGTCCGGATCTAAGTCACATATAATATTTTAATAAAGAACAAAATATTTTAACACCTAACACAAAACACCTACACTCGCTATATTATTATTTCGCGTTGCAAATCACCATGATTGCTTCAAAATCATACATAATAATACATGAAACGTTTCGCAATACTTATGATGTATCAAAATTAATGTTTCTTGAAGTCATGAAATTCATAATAAAATAATACATTTGCGAATAACTCGGAAACTTCTTCACACGAATTGAATATTCACTTAGTCGTGTTTTATAATATAATATATAATATAATACATAGGGTAATTCTTTTATAAGATGAACACTATTTTTTTTTTTTTTTTTTTGTAAAAGTCTTAACATTTTTAAGAACAATTTGGTAAATATAATTATATCATCTATTTTTTAATTAATTAATAATTAACAATTAATAAGTATATTATAATTAATAACTATTAATTTAATATAAAATAAGACCTTTACTACACAAAATTAATCTTATTATTTATTTATGGTATTATGTTTATTGCTATACATACATTTTTTACATAATATATAAATAAAAGTTGTGTTTACATAAAGATACCTTACATCATATACAGTAATAATTAAGCATATTAATAATGAAAAAAATGTTAACGTTAAAAAAGTTGTAAATAGACGTGTTAAATTGTGTAAATAAATAACACAGTATTTTCTAATTTTGCCTGTTGGATTAGGATATGGAATAACAATTACTGCAATATACAAACACGTATTGATTTTTAATTCATCGAATAATATGGAATCTAGATGTCATGAAATTTCTAATCATTTAATTGCTAAGAGAAATGATTAAGCTAAAAAGCTATTTCTATGCGTTAAGAAAATTTATTTCAAGAAATATTTTACCTAAAAGTTGTACAAACACGATATTTAGTATTTACCGGTAATATTATATTTACAAAAGTTATATATTTTATTTAAAACATGTACTCATGTCTAATATAATAACAGATTTTCTAATAATATGAACTCCTTAAAATAAGCATAAACTTTGAATTTAATTTCAATTAAAAAAAAAAAAAAAATTTTTTTCTCAGAATAGTTTACAAACATCCCTGGAGAAAAAAGACGCTACCTAATTCAAAACAATAATAATGCACGGTATATAATCATTTTATTTCAAAAAACGTACGATCGCGTTATTGTGTTACCCGATTACGTCAAATCGTAGTGACTACTGACTATTTCACGAGAAATAGGCAGTTTCGTGAAATATTTTCGTGTACCGCCATCATAAGTATGCGCAAAAGCTAATTCACATCATGCGATGGTCACGACGTAAATATATTTATATATATATATATATGATAATAATATATCCGTGAGCGTACGGAAAAGAAAGATGCAAAACGTCGCGAGGTGCCAAATCGCTCGGCTATAATTATTACGTTATACGACGATACGCGTAACTATAATGCCTTGCGTGCAGTGTAAGAAATCGACTCACATGCGTACACACACACACACACACACATATATATATATTATTACTATTATTACATGGCAATACTGGGAAAAAGTGGGCGGATCCGGACTCCCGCGTAAGGAAATCCGTCTGACGCGTGCCGGTCAGAACTGCAATCGGTACGATCCTCGCTGGTCGTCATCGTCGAACTGTCACAAGCTACAGCCGACGATAACACGATAACTTCCGTCTCACGACCATTGTTGTCCGCCGTTGCAAAGCACAACAATGATATGATAATGTTTCGCACGCGTTTCGTTTAGACATCATAATATTATAATAGGTACTCTAGTAGTATTAATAATAACACAGCAATTATATTATAATATGCTGCACGTGCGAACTCGATTGTACCTAAATAATAATATTATTGTTGGTCCACCGAACGAGGGCCGTTGATTTGTATACGATTTGTATGCGATGCGATATGTGTACACAAAATATAGCATCCTGCGAACATAATATTATTATTATTTAATATTATTATCGGCGATTCCGAGAACCCGAACGGTTGACGTAAACAAATGTATCTTTTTTTTTTTTATAAAATATCGTAATACACCTTTGAACAACTGCGACGCCGCGTACATAGCCTATAGCTGGCTATAGGTTAATCAGTGCATGGTTCTTGTTTATATTTTAATTTCCAGCGAAAAATAAAAAATTCCGAATACAGATTTTTTTTAATTATTGGTCTGGTTGTAGTTATTTTTTATAAGTGAAAACAAATCGAGTAAAAATCGATCAAATTATAAAGATTAATATTTTCATATTTTACAAAATAGTAATTACACTCACGTTATAACGTTGCAGGGATAATGAAAGGCAACATTTTCAAAATAATCGGTTAAAAATATACTGATAAATGTAGCTTATTAATTTTAATACATGAAATTAATTGCTTTATTTAAGAATTAAGACCTGAACACACTATAATTATTATAGGTGTGTGTTTTGTACTAAAAGTGAAAATTAATAACAACAACTGATGCTTTAAGTAGCATGGTACCAGGTGTATTAAAAATAAGATTTTTTTTTTAACGATCTTTTTGTAATTATTTAGTAATTATTGTTTATTGAATTTTTTTTAGTAAGCTCAATTTTGTTAAGTATTTACCTAAAGTATATTGAAGTGACAAGTGTTGTGAGATTGTCGACAACCCAATTTCAATATTATTATAATTGACTACATTATAAACGTATAGTACTTTGTCGAAGAGACATGTATGTGAGTTATGAATCGCATGAATCGCGTGTCAAAATATTTAATAAAGACTTCTACTTAAAATTATAGAATTAAAATATGACATGTATTAGAGCAACTCGTAATAATTTAGGTACGTATTCGAGTCTTAAATACTTCAGAACCATATCTATATATTATTATTATTATACCTATAAATTATAAACGTACATAAATAACGCAAAAACTGACAAATGTGTTCAAATAATTAAAGGACATCACAACATTAAAAACAAGTTTGCTTAGATTTAAAGTATGTCTTTATCTAAGAAATATGGTGTGGGTCTTAAGCACTAATTATTCAACGAGATACAAGCGTTTGAAAATATGCATGTGACGTCATAGGACTGAAGTTGAAACAGCGGCGTATGTTTTACGTGCAAGAGTATTAACAAAAAAAGATTTCAATCGTTAAATATAATATTTTTAAATTTTTTTTATGCAACCTTAAGTTTTTTTTGTGTTTATGACATTGGTGTGATTATAGTTTTGATATACTTTTTAGTTTTTTTATTGTAGATAAAACTTAAAATTTCGTAAAATTTGGTTATTATACGAGTATAGTGAGTATACGACACGAATCGCGAACTCAATAATTTTACTAAATTATAATTTATAATATGTACGCCACAAAAAGATATATTCCATTTTAAATTACACCATCGTCTTGAGAACATAAATATACTTAGGATTATAAAAAAAAAAAAAATCCTGAAATACTATTTTGAGTTATTAAAATCATTGTGTAAATCAAACTACTTTTATACGTAAAATATAGGCGGCTGTTCACACGTCGGCTCTATGACGTCACGTGGTTATTCATCAAATCTCATTATCTCGTTGAATAATCGTTTTTTTAATTTCGGATTTTTACCAAAACGTTTTTCATTGTGTTGACTACAATATTACACCAATAAACTTAAAATTAAAAAAAAAAATAGTGTTGTAATGTCCTTTAAAAAAGAAATTGACTCTAAAAATAATATAATACCTAAGTATTTTTCCAGTGTTACGGATTACTCTATATATAATATATATATATATAAGAACATAATAGGTATATTTTATATCTGCAAAATATTTAAATAAATTACCACTACATACCTATATTAAAAATGATTTTACTGATGGTTTATTTTTGAGTTTAACACTGATTTATTATAATATGTATTTTTAACTGCGTTCTTTATTTTCACATTATGATTTTTATTAAGCTTTATTGTATAAATTATTTTTGATATATTGTACGTTATGTCACTGTACCTATTGATTTATATCGCAACTTATAACTTATACCTAAGAATCGTATGTCATAAAAAATGAATATATGTAATTTAGGTGTAACCAGAGCTCACCCAAAATGAGATACACAGTATTCTCTAGTGAAATCAAATCAAATCAAATAAATAATAATAATCATGGGCGTAGCTATGATTTTAAATGCTACGCATAAGTTAGCTCTTGTCAAAGTTAATGATAAAATATATACCATGCAACAATAAAACTTTAAACGGAATATTATATTTTACTGTAATTGTTTGAAACTGTTAGGAAAATTATATCTAATAACAATACAGTAATTTAAAAATAACAATAAAATAATGTTAATAGAAGGACTAATATTTTCTGATCAAATATACTATTTAGAGTTTTATTCATGACAACAATCCATTTCAATTGTAATATTTTTGAGTCTCTTGTATAAACAAATTTTAAATGTTGAAAAACATTGAACAAAACATTTATTGAAAACTGTCAATAAGGATCTGAAATTATATTATATTCACACTATACACCTATAGACTTTTGTGAAAATAATGACTTAATAATCCTACTAAATAATAGCCATCATATTTTCTTTATTTTATAAAGGGTATTAATATCTATCCCAGTAAAGCTAGCTTAACTTGTTTCAACACATATAAAATATAGAGTTTTGTTACTTAAATTGTTTTGTAAAATATGAAGCCTGGAGAGATATATCTATCATTCATTTGAATATATCATTGCTAAATAAAAATAGTTATTATGTAATTACATGGTAATTAATGGTATGAAGTATTTTTATAGTTAGTTTATACTTATATATTTATTATTATAAAGGTATAGTTTAATATTTATTTATTATTTTGAATCATACATATAATTATAATTTAATTATTTTAAAAGTAATATTATCATATTATTAAATAAATTAAAATTATCATATTATTTTATTATTTTTAAATCTCAAATAGGTTTTATTTTATTTTTGAAATAATCT